>NW_007249924.1:110500-126655 GCF_000164805.1 Carlito syrichta | reverse complement strand
TCCCCGCCTGGGCAGCGAGACCTCATCTTCAATAAATCAAAAAAATCAGCCGGGTGTGGTAGCGCATGCCTGTAATTCCGGCTACTCGGAAGGCTGAGGCGGAAGGATCGCCGGAGCCCAGCAGGTCGAGGCTGCGGTGGCCGGGAGCGGCCACTGCACTCCAATCTGGGCGACAGAGTGAGACTCCAACTCAAAAAAAAAAAAAAAAAAAAAAAAAAAAAAAAAAAAAAAAAAAAAGAAAAAGGCCTTTGGATGAGTGGCAGTCTCTTTCTACTTCCTGCTGCTCCTATTTAAACTATTCACCATTTATATCTTAGCTAAAATGCCAATCACCTAGGAATAGCTTCCAGGAACCCTAACTACTTCAAACTAGATCAGTCCTTGATTACACTTTCCAGTTATGAGTTTAATAATACATGTCTCCCTCATTAGATCAAGAACTCAAAGAGAGAGGAACTGTTTTATTCACTACTGTCCATGGCACACAAAACAGGTCAAGAAAAAAAGTGAGTACATAATGAACAAGTATCACATGAGTGAATGAATGAATGAATATGGTAATAGTGGTTCTGTGGAGAGGGCCTGGAGGAAATAAGGTATGGGAACTATTTAGGTTCTGAAGATAAACAGATCTGGGTTCTGATACTGACCCCAGCATTTATTATCAATATTGTTTTCATTGCTCCTTATCTCATGCTAATATTCCCACTATCTTGAGCTGAAGTGATTATAAAATGAGATATTTACTGAGTGCTTAAGGAAGCATCTTAAAGGCAAGAATCTATACTTTAGGTTCATACCTGAGTTTGGATCATAGCCCTGCATTTAACAGTTAATGAGTCTCAGCATATTAATGTAACAGCTTATTAATTTCCCCTTAAGATTTAGTTTTCTCATCTATAAAATGGTGATAATATTATCTACTCAAGAATTGTGAATATTCATATACCATATTTTAAATAAAGTGCTTAGTCCAGAGTCTACATATGGTAAGTGCTCAATATTTCTCATTATTTATATCACTATGCTCTTAAACACCTGAACCCTACCACTCACTGAACAGTAAGATGAGCAATGGTCTCAAGGGTGTTTAAATAAGCATCCTAGAGGAATTCATATTAAAAAAGTGCAATGATCTTGGGACAACACATAATTCAAGTGTGGAGACACAAATGGGAGTTAGTAGAGCAATTAAGGGTTGCTTTTGGAGTCACAATTTCTGGGTTCAAATCAAAACTCCTTCACTACTACCTGATCATGTTATTTAAGCACTCGCCTTAATTTTCTCACCTGGGGGTAAAATAGTCCTAATATATAAAGCTTTTATGAGAATTAAATGAACCAATGAATCAAATACACTTAGTACAGTGCCTGGTCCAGAGTATGAACTCAAAAACTAACTCCATATACGCATAAGGGAATGAGTCTGTTAAGAATCAGCTGTACCTACCATGGCTCTGGGCTGGGGACTTTGTTCTCTTCCCTATTGGGAAAGAAATGTTGAGAACAATAAAGACTACCTTTTCATTGAATTATAGCAGCACGGTATCCAGTAAGTACAGCATTTATATGAAAAAGATTTAAGAAATGCTCTATTTCACATTCGGGGGGGTGGTAAATACCTTGGAGCTAATAAAATGAAGAATAAAACTAGTGAGAGACATTGGAGAAAGAAATGATAAAGAGCATTAAAATTATAAGTCACTATAATAAATGATTATAAAATATAATAATTAAAAAGTTAACCTGGCACCACTGGCCCAGTGCAGTAGTGATAAGTTTATATCCCTATAGAGTATTAATTTTAAGTGAGAGGTAAATATTTTTGGCCTTCTAAGGGGTTTACATTAAGTTCAACATTGCTCCCCATTTGGATTATCACAATAAGCTTGACTATATGTGTGTGTCCTTATTAACAAGGTTACCTGCACAATGAACATTTGTAAACCTAACCCTGAATTATACCCCACATCTTTAAAATAAAAATAAAGTGAAAAAAATAAGATATGTGTGTGTAAATATAAACAACATATGTTGATATTTCACCATATCTTATATAGAGAAATTCTGTTAAATAAGCATGGCTTTACAAAGCAATTTAAGGACCCAATTCTTGGGTTCCTTGGATTATGTCTTTTCTCCTCATTCTAATGAAGTGGTTCAGGCTCTGAATCTAGAATGTCTGTGGCTGAATCTCAGCTCTATAATTTAAGTAGACAAATTATTTAAATTATCTAAGCTTCATTTACCCTATTGGTAAAATTTACATAATAAATAGTACCTATTTCATATAACCATGGTAAGAATTAAATGAACTAGATATGAGGGGAAACCCTCCCAAGAAACATAATCAATTTATAAAAAATTGTGTATTCATTCTTAGATGTTTAAACTTCAGTCATCTTCAAAGTACCCTTCATTTGATGCAATACACTTATCTAAACACTTCCACACTGCTCAAAACAGTTTTTGAACTAGTCAATTTTGATGCCTTTTAGTGTTTCTGCCATTTTTTGTTTCACCTTTTTCACAGCAGCAGAATGTTTCCCTTCGAGGTCTTTTTTCATCTGGGAAAACAGAAAAATAGTTGCTCAGAGCAAGATCAGGTGAATAGGGAGGGTGGGGTATAGGGATCATGCAGTTTTTGGTCAAAAACTGCTGAACATTTAGCTCAGTGTGGGCAGATGAGTTTGTAAATCACACATCATGAAACGGGTAAATGTGTTGAAAGAATCTTTAAAAGAGACTTTACTGAAGTCAAATGAGCCTCTCACAATAATGTTGGTACACTAATGCCAATGGGTTCCTAGAACACTTATCTAGTGGGGGAAGTCAGTACTACAAGGGATCTGCTCTCCAAAAAATAATTCCAGGTTTTTTGGGGGTCTCCCTTGTACATAAAGCATTTGGAACAGGGATTGGCACATGGTAAGAGTTGAATTAATGCCAAGTTTTATTATTAAGTCTACAATTAAAGAAATAAAAATCGAAGTATTTCAAATAAGCAACAAAAAATCTTGCTACATATGTTCTGATTAAAGATGATTAACAAACATTACAGAATTTAAAGTTGTATTACAACACAAATTCCCAATCTTATTACTTCAATATTTATTTTGTAGACTTCAACATATTTTATTTGTTTATCAAATTCACAATTATTGCATTTCTGTGCACATACACATATTGTCACATAAATAAAATAATTAAAGTTATAAGTATAAATTCACCACTATTGACTTTCTACTGAGAGCTTGTGTGGTAGAGACTGCCAACTACTAACCAAACTGAGAGTCATTTCTTTAGGGGCATCAATTCAGTGAGTAGTTTAAAATCCCTGCCACAAAGCTATCAGGAAATACTAGCCCTGTACTTGCCAACTTCTCTTGCAGCTAGTTATGAGCATATGACTATTCTAGCCAATGGAATGTGAGAAAAAGTGATATCATCTTTTGAAAACTTGGATTACAAAATCCTCCTTCCTTTTTCCTCCTGGTTGACTGATGAGTATTTCTGTGTCTATTTTCTGTTATTTCTATCAGGGTTATTTGCTATGTTCTTCTCTGTCATATGTGGTATTTTCCATCAGAGGTTATGAGTTTTGGATAAAGGAGTCATGTTAGGTAAGCAGTATTTTGATACATCAAGAACATAAGAGAAGAACACCTTTTAGAAAGCAGTACCTGAGAAGCAGTAGCTAAGACTACAAAGAGAGGTTAACAAAACTCATACCTGGCATTGACTGAAGTCGGTCTCAAAGCTCCTGAATAATTCAATATATTCTCCTACCACGTTGTGGCAACTAAAAAACAGCTACAGCAATAAAAATACATCTCCATTGATGGCTATTCACATCTTCTACATCTCAAAATCCTCCACACACTTTATACATTATATGCTAAAGGTGGCAACAATCCCAGTAGGATCCCAATCTCCCTCAAGGCTCTGGTCACTGGCCAAGTGCTTTTCAGGTTCAGGTAGGAGGCAGAGATTTTGCATTGGATCAGTTAGTTACTCTATGATATGCAGGGAATCCACAGTGCCTCACAAATAACCTGAGGGTCACAATGTGCTTATGAGTACTATTGGAACCCTGAATGGTCACATGCTGAAGATGTTGAAGACGGCAAAGACTTTTCAGTCATTAGGCTACATATAATGCTCAATGGAGCATAAGAATAGCTGTTTTGGTGTTTTCATGAGGAAGATGTAATTCATTGAGTCAAGCCATGAATTTTGGACTCTTCTCTATTATCATTAGCACTATCTAAGTAGTACAATTAATTTTTCCATGTTGTTCATGGTTTTGACAAATTTGAGTCATTGGAACAAAAATACCTATTAACTCTAAAACAAAATAATTGTTTACAACAGTTGCTGAAATGTTTTATAGCTATTACATAAGCATTCTACTTTACAGTAGAAATTCACATTTCTACCATGAAAGTTCCCTAATGTTACACATCCAGAAGCCGTTTTTAAATAAATAATATAAAATTTATAAAAGGGAAAATTTAGGGAATTCTATTATTTGGGGGGATTCCGTTCAACTAAGCTTTGGTTCCATCTACATTCTTGGCATTTTTATAATTAAACTTTTTAGAATGTGAGTCTCAGTCAGTATGTCTAGCATAGTGTAACCTGACTAAACAAAGAATTTAGGAGAATCACCAGCCTCCAATCCAAGACTGCAAGAACATTTGGACTGGTGATGTATTTTTCCAATTACTGCTTTCAGTGTTTGCTGTCTATGAACACATTGAAGCCATTTAGGATATATTATTCTAGTAAACGAGCAGACTGTTCACACACATTAAATTTCTGTTCCTGTATAGATTATAAAATGCAATACCTTTATCTATTTCATGCTGGAATTAAAAATCCATATCACAAATTCTTAGAAAAGAAACCATTATTCCTTCCTGAAAAATGTAAATGTAAATGAGAATGAGAATATATATTATCAGAAAAGTACTAAAATATTACCATTGTTTTTCTGGGAAATATATCTAAGATTAATTTATTCTGCAATGTACACTTGTAATATACAGTTCCCTAACATTAAAATAATGAAATTAGAGAAGAAAAAGGACCCAGGATCCAGAGGAAGAATAAATAATTTGGCTGTGAGCTGAGGAGTGAAGACAAACCTGGTAGATAAGGCTACAAGAGTAAAAAGAGGTTTAGTAAAACCAGAAGGCCATTGTTCCAGTTTTCTCATTTCATATGCTTTGTCTGTATGACAAGAAGCTTTGCCATTTTAATTTGAAAGTTTCACTATGATTATTACCACTGACCTTATACAGACATGCCACTTTGCTAAAAAATAAATCTTTCAGAAGATTTGTTTGCCAGCAGTTGAAGAATGAATTAGAGACAAAAAGATAAGAAATATAGCCAACCATGGCTATAATCTGCCCAAATGATGCCTGACTTTATTAGGCCTTATGATATCAGTGGAAAAGGAAGTTACATAAATGTGGAAGATTTTTTCAATAAATTATGAAATGTTTGGGTCAAGTTGAATTTGAATTTGGTAGTTGGGAGACAAGTAAGAAAAACAGTAGCGATGATAAAATGTATTGCCATGCATTATTCTCATTCACACTATGAGTCTGAGAGCTAGAAATAATTTTTCCATCTCAAATAAATATACCATTCTCCTGTTGTACATTTAAATTGCCTTAAAATATTTTCTAGTATTAGACAACAAAACAAGATAAACAACAAAATCCTCTCAATACTTATTGCTCCTTCCACATGTAAGATTATTACTAGAATCACTTTCCAAGATATTCTTATTTTTCATAAAGAGAAGAAAATAGAAAAACAGATGTAAAATATTTGAAGGAGAAAGAAAGATGATGGTGGGTGAAAGAAAGTAATGGCACCAAGAGTTCCTGGATGGGAAAGAGTTCCAGATGTTCAGACTGAGTACTTAATGACAAAAGAACAGAGAAAGTAGAAAGAGGTCTCTCTTGACACATTGACATAACTCAGACTCAGATGTGGGTTTGGCAGCACAGACCCCGAAATCTGCATTAAAAATAAGCCTGTCTTGGATCACATATCTCTCACAAATACAGGTTTAATTAAAGCAAGAGTAAAATGAAAATAAAAGGAAAAATAATTTTTTTTTTTTTTTTTGAGTTGGAGTCTCACTTTGTCGCCCAGACTGGAGTGCAGTGGCCACCACAGCCTCGACCTGCTGAGCTCCGGCGATCCTTTCGCCTCAGCCTTCCGAGTAACCGGAATTAGAGGCAGGCGCTACCACGCCCAGCTGATTTTTTGATTTATTGTAGAGATGAGGTCTCGCCTGTCCAGGCGGGTCTCGAACCCGTGGGCTCAGGCAATCCACTCACCTCAGCCTCCCAAAGGCGCGGGATTACAGGCTGAGCCACCGAACCCAGCTGGAAAAATAAATTTTATGGTAAATTTTGTACACTCTGATTTGGTTCTAAATATTAAGTTCTTTGAGGGCAAAAATTGTGTTCCATTTATCTTATCCAGACCATTTTGAATAAAGTCATTTTATAGTAGATTGGATGGATGGGTGGATGGATAGATTATAATAATTTTGGGGATGATGTAGCAAACTGAAATGTTTAAATCATTATGCTTGCTATCAAACTATGTCAAAGGAATGAGACAAAGTCATTCCATTAAATTTAGGGTATAATATTAAGCCAGCTATTATAAATTAGCTCCATCCATTTACTTAGTCAGAGCCTATGTCTGGAAATTCCTGTTGGATTTTAAAATAAAAGGTTTGTATCAATGGGGTATCATAATGTAAATATACCTTACAGCAAAAAATCTGGTGTAAAATTACACATAATAATATTGAAAATTTAATATAAGCTGTGAAGAATGACCAAGGGGTTACTATGAGACACCAAAGACTTTTGTCCTGATTTGTTAATATATGACTCCAAGTAAATGAAGGCTCTGCCAAGTTCACAGATGTATCCAAGGAATTAAATTCTAGGCAGAGGCTCTCAGAAAACTGCAGACTAATGGCTGCTTTAACCCTGTTGTCCAGTGTCAAAGGAGCCATTCATTTTGGAGGAGTGTGCCCATCAACTGCTTAAAGAGGCCCTTGGTACTTAACTGAGCTCAAACTAAGGGAGAGTTACAGGATTTATTTCCCATGAACCCAACTTGATTAAAGTGGTCCTCTTCTGGAAAAAAAGAAAGAAAGATGAATGATGCTGCTTTTAAATAAATGTTATTAAGGTCCAGAGACAGGCTTAAGATCAATGGCCTAAATTGGTAAAGGTAAAGGTAGGTGCAAAAAAATGACAATGAACACTTATGAGATTTTGGAACACAATCGACAATGAAATAATAAAGACAAAAGCCCTAGGAAGATTTTTCTTTCTGTCTTTCTCTCACACACACTGACAACCAAACATACAAAGAGTCACAATTTCTTTGCTGTCAACAATTACAATAAATTTGTAGACAGAGGTAGAAACTGATTGTAGAGAGTCTTTTTTTTCCCCATTCAGAGTTTGAAGTAGGCTAAGATCATGGGCGTCCATCCTTCCTGTCTCTGTTCACCTACTCTGCATATTCAATGTTTCAAAATGACTTCTGGCTTCTCAAAATCCAGAGGGACATTTCTGAGGTGCAGGGCCATTCATCCCCAACTCATGCCACACAAGTTACTACTCAGAAACTCTCAGACTTTATGATGGTCAATACATCTTGTGAACTAATTCAGAGTGAGGAGATAATGGCACTTAAATTCATAGAGCATTTATTGAATACCCAGTTTTCATAAAACAATATGCCAGGGCTGCTGGAAATAAGAGCAAGAGCAGGGTCCTCAGGAAACATAAATTCTTAATAAACAGAATATAAGGAGAATATGGCCTATGTAATAATGAGATGAAAAGGACAGAAAAAAATATAAAAGATTAATTTCAACAAAACACATTTAGGAGTTTCATGAAGAAGGTAAAAGTTAAGAAGATACTTATATGATGTAAGCAGAAAGGAAAAATAACGTGGAAAGTTAGGTTATTACCAGTTGAGAATATCAATAACCTAAACAATATTTTCAGCGTTTTCTCAGCATGTTTGTGAACAAAGTTTGTCTGTTTTCTCAGAAGTTTGTTCACGTTCATAGATTTATTGCTTATTAAATATCAGGAATCACTGTATTAAACTCAACTTGTCCAAAATGAACTGCCATTTACTCTCATTCATCTCTTTCTCCAGCCCAATAAAATGGTTTAATTTTGTTAATTGCATGAACTCGAATTGATTTCCAAATTTTCTACTACTTCTTCCTTCCAAACCTTATCAGTAACAGATTTCAAATTCTGGATGGCCCAGTTCGGGGCTGGATACCTCACAGCCTTAGAACAATGGGAGAAATAACCTGAGTACCCTGGTAGCCCTCTAATTGTATTAAATATATGTGCAATACGTAAGCTACATGTACTGGCTTTCATCTTTCTTTTCAATATTGCTGTCATACCAGGCAACTTCCGAACTGCACTCTTAGACCTATCCTGTCCTGAATACTTATCCCATAATTTCTTGATTTTTTTTTCCTTCTCCCCTTCAGCATACCATGGCCTTGCTATCTCTCTGAAATCCCCCTGTCTAAAACCTCTTGCAACTCTCCCATTCAATGATTTCCACTAGATATCAGTCCTTTTCTCAGAATTGTTTCTAGGTTAAAAGCCTCCCAATTTTATTTCTTTTTCTATTTAACTACTCAGCTATCTCAGTGACACTCTCACCAGTATACTTAACTCGGTTGTCCTTTATCCTTTGCTCCAGCTTTGCTGACAACGTGAAAACAAAATAGTCCAAACATTTTTTTTTTCTTTACATCCCCTACCGAACTGGTGATGCTAAAAAAACTAAAAGTTCTCTGCTAATTTGTGTCATTATAAGTTTATGATCTGCCATTCAGTATTTGGCATCCTTTGCTGCATCTTTTAACACTGTTCAGCATCCATTTACCGGTACTTTCCCTGAAACAGCTGTTCTAAGTCATCATTACTCTTCTCAATCTTTCTACTCAGACTCTGCACCTTCCACCCTCAGCAGACATCACATATTGTCTACTTCACAGAAAACAGCTTGAGGCGATCAGGTGGAAACTCCCAAACTCTCATCCCTCCTACTTTTAAACTTAACTACATTTGTATCTATTGTTAATCAACTTTCTGCTGTCATGGAGGAGTAGGAGTCTCTCAGCATTTTAAAGGTCAATTTCACTCCTTTTCTTCTCTTTTGAGAGCACATACACGCCTTTTTTCACACTCATTTGCATCTTCAAGCTCATCTCTCTTAGCTCCTTCTCTTCCACAATCAATGTGTTAAACACTCCCTAAACCCTTCATAAATTAACCTCCTTCCCTGAAGGAACCAAACGTTTTCTCTGCCCTGTACTGACTGCTTTGAACACTTAATAGCAGCAGAAACCACTTTCTCTTCTGTCACTCCTCACTCTAATTTACATTCTGTCCCTGTGAGCCACTGCAGCAGCTCCTACCAAACTCATCAATATCCAGAATCTGAGAGGCATTATCAGCTCTCCTCCTATTTGACTTTTATGTTGCATTTGAATAGTCCGCCTTTGTTCAGACACTCCTACCTTACTCCCTCTCATTTTACCCTACATTACTGACAATTTGCTTTCCTTCTCTTTTTGTTTTTCCCTTATTGCTCATTCCTCTTTCATTTTACATGTCCTGAAAAATCTCCTTTGCTCCAAAATCTCCATGTAAAATCCGATTTCTACATCTAATGAGGAACACTCGTCTGAGATTTGGGTCCACAGCTTTTATTGCTTATTAAATATCAGGAATCAGCATATTAAACTCAACTTGTCCAAAATGAACTTACATTTACTTTCATTCATCTCTTTCTCCAGTCCAACAAAATGTCTTAATTTTGTTAATGAACTCAAATTAATTTTCAATTTTTTCTACTTCTTCTTCCTTCCAAACCCCATCAGTAACAAATCTTAGTGATTCAGCATCATCAGGACATGTAATATACTGTCAGAACTACTGAAATATTCAAATAAATTTTTTCCCATTCCAAACCCTTTTCCACATTGTAGCTGAAGTTATTTTATGTAAAGCCACAAATTACATCATGTCATTCTCCTACTAAAATATTACCAATGCCAAATCAATGACTGCACTACTAAGTCCATACTTAATTTGACATATATATATATCTAAGGTCTGCTTTCATTTACCTAAGCATTTCATCTTTTTCTAGTCCTTCTCACTGTTTACTGTAGCTTCAGTCTAAGCTTCAGCCACAAAGATGTCTAATGCTCTGGTATACTCAGATATTCAAAGCTGTTTATGGATTCATGTTTTTGTATAGTTTGCTTACTTTGCTCTTCCTCTCTTCTTTCAAGATTCATGTCAAAAGTCTTCTCTGTAGAGCCTTCCTTAATCTCTATTAGAATGATCAGTTTATTGGAATGTGCCACCAGTCTATGAATTCCTTGAGGGAAATTCATCTTTATATATCTTTACCATGTCTCCTTTCCCCATTTCTCCCACGCAGAACTGTTTGAAACACCAGTATGTAAAAAGTTCCTGACACTGATCAGGAGATATTTTTTGAGTACTAAATATAAGCTGTGCCATAATTATAATTCAAGAAAAAAAAGGAAGGAGGAACATTATTTGACCTGATTGATTCTAAATATATTCCAGAGCAACTTAACTCTTAAAGAGTAAATTCACATACCTTTTTATCATTCTAAATGTAATGGCTTCAATGTTACAAGAAGGAAGGAAGGGGAGATATGTGTGGTCAGTTCAATATAATGCAGCATACCTTATGTATCCTTTCATGCAAAATACATTGATAAGCATAGTTTGTTTTTTTTTTAAACACAATCTGTCTTCATTTTATGGGAAATACAACTTACAGCTATTCGAGAAACCCATTGGAATTTTATCTCTCAGGAGGAGGGCCTACTCATTGCTATATATTCACATTTGAGTACTGCGAAGGACTATTTTCTGTTAAGATGGAGATATAATTGTTTTCATCAATGTCTAACTTCGAGAACTTGTTTAAAAAGCCAGAGTTTTTTCATTATATATGGAATATTTTAATATAGACATTTAATATCTTAAAAGAACATTGTACTTATATATGCAAAAAAATAGAAAATCTCCATGAGAAAAAAATAATAAAAGCTAACTAACCCAAACATGTTAAATTTTACATTGTGATGTGTCAAAAAAGGAACTTCCTGTGCAATGGGAGGGTACCAATAAATATGAGAGATGTATTCTGCCTTGAGCTTATGATCTATTTAGATAAATAAGACATAAACACATACAAAGTAAAACCTTAAATATAGCCTAAAAGACCCTCAAAAATATAGAGCCAGTCAGTTCATAATGAATAATCAAATAAAAGTGTGCAAGCAATCATTGCTATAGGAGTTCATGGAAGGAAAAGGGTCTCTTCCGTTGGGTCACTGCAAGAAAGTTTTTGGATTGTACGTTTAAAAAAAATTATTTTAAAGATGTGGGGTACAACTCAGGGTTAGGTATTCAAATGTTCATTATGCAGGTACCCTTGTTGATGAGGTGTGCCCCACCCCCCAGCAGTTTCCCACTACTGCCAATCCCTTTCTTATAGTATTTCTTATAGTTGCTCAAGGCCTGCTTATGAATGAAAACATGTGATATTCTGTTGTTCTTTGTTTCTGTGATATATCACTCAGTATTATAACCTCTAAATCCATCCAAGTTGCTGCAAAGTTCATAATTTTGTTCTTCTTTATGGAATATAAAGGCATTTTTGTTTGACCTAAGGAAGACTGTGATGTATTTTCCTAGAACTAAATATGCATAATTATGGAAGAGCTCAGTTTACACTGTTTCTTTATAAATGTAAAAGTTGTATTGTTCTTTTTATAACCAATCCCATAATGAAATTGAAGAGTAAAACAGTCTAAAAAGTTCATTCCATGATCTTTCTTTGTTATATGTGATTTAAGACAGTCTTGGAGAGGAAGGGAGGGCCTATCTGACAGTGTCATTACTGAAGGAATAAATGACGTATCAGGCATATCAAAGTCAAAACACGGAATTACAAAAGATTCTGAAACAGAACGCTAGGAATGGAATAATCTTTATTCCTCTGCTCTTTAAGGGCACTGATATCAAACCTCAGGAGAACACTGGATATGAGACAACCTTTGCTGCTGGATGCTATCTTCTCCTCAAACCAAAAATAATCCTAGTACTGAGGGGCTCAATAGAAATTCACTTCTTACCAGCCTTTTGATAAATAGTTCAACCTATTCTCTACTATGAAGGCGAAAGCAACGCTGAAATAGCTTTGGACTGAAATAAACACAGCTTGTAAGCTCTGATATCATCCACTGGCTGCTTATCATATAATAATATCTGTAGTCCTTCACCATAGCTAGGTATCTGCTGAGAAGTTTTTTAAAAAATACTGCTGCCTGGGCCTCACCTCAAACAATTAAATCAGAATCTATGGTGGTCGGTTTGGGTATCAATCTTTTTGAAAACTCTCCAGGTGATTCTAATTTGCATACTCATTGTTAAACAATGTATCGGATCAAGATCAGCACTTTTCACACTTTAATGTACATCCAAATAACCTATCTGAGTCTCTCAAAGTGCTGAGATTACAGGTGTGAGTTAAAAAAAATAAAATAAATAAAATAACCTGGAGATCTTGTTAAAATGCAGATTCCGACTCAGTAACTCTGGGGTAGGATCTGAGATTATTTCTAATAAGCTTGCAGTAATGAATTGTAAATCTTCATAGCATTATTTGGCAGAATTATTTAAAAATCTGGAATACTAGGCTCTACCCTTAAGAGATTCTGACTGTCACTATGGGGTGTCTTCTAAAAATATATAATTAAATCCTGGGATGAAACTGACTCCATTGTGCAATGTTGGTAAACATATTAGAAACTTCTGCTTCAAGGCATACAAGGGAAATATGATCTACCTTGAAAGTTCCAACCTATTTCCTTGTGGGGGTACCTTCTCTCAGTGGAGGCAATCTTCTTTGCTATGGATTACAAATGAGTGACAGAAGCGGAACCAATGTAAGACCATAATTGCTAAACTCCCTCAGGTATACTTTTTCCAACAGTATTCCAGACGTCATTTATATTATCAAAGCAACCCTGTTGGTTGAGTGGATTCAATGGAAAGTATTGTCTTCTTCATTTCTAAGGACACCTCCACACCTCATCCCCCAGACATCAGCCAATCTTAAATGTTTCCAGTGTTTCCATTTCTTCACAGGAGAAAAAAGTATCTAATAAGTAAGTTGAAATTGGCCACACACACACACACAAAGAATCCTCCCAAAACATATCTTTTTGGTTCTCTCTCTATCTTTCTTGCACTGGTATAAACACAAAATTTAGAATCATGGAATACCTGTGAGGATTTGCTACATAAGTATATTGTGTGAAGGCAGAGTTTGGGTGTGACACCTATCCCTCAGCAGTGCGCATGGTACCCAATAAGAGGTTTTTTGCTGTTGTTTGTTTGTTTGTTTTATGAATTCAAGTCTCACTCTGTCGCCCAGACTAGAGTGTGGTGGCACACTCACAGCCACCTCAGGGTCAACCTGCTGGGCTCCTGCTATCCTTTCATCTCAGCTTTCCAGTTAGCTGGAACTACAGGTGCATGCTACCATGCCTGGCTTTTTTTTTTTTTTATTGTAGAGACGAGGTCTCAGCAAGTTGCCCCGGTTGGTCTTGAACCCATGGAATCAGGCAATCCCCTCGCCTCAGCCTCCCAAAGTGCTGGGATTATAGGTTGAGCCACCGAAGCCAGCCAAGAGGTTTTGTATAGTTTTGTATATATTATTCCCCCCTCTCCTTCCCTCCTTTAGCAGCACCCAGTGTCTGTTGTCCTATCCTTATGGATGGTCCAATATTTAGTGCCCATTTAAAGACTAAGAACATGTATCACTGTTAAAGAAGTTATTAAATTAAAAAAAGAGTAAGCTTAAAAGAAAGCTTCAGTTGACAAAAGGATGGGGTATTCCTTTATTCCCAGTGACAGTGTATATATTCTATTTCCATTTTGGGTGTTTATCATGGGTATACATGGGAATATATGCAGAAACAAACACACACACACAAAAGATAAACTAAAGCTAACAACTTCACTCCCTTAAGTAAGCATTCACCTCAGAGTCGGAGATTAGATCTAGTTCAGTGGCTCTGGGCCTCAGCTTTCCATCTTTAAAATAAGGGAGTTAGATTGCATAATATCAGCAACTGCTTCTAGAGCACTCAGTATGTGACAATCATTAAGGGCGTGGTAAACCATCAGTCCTCTTTACACTGGTATGAGACACGCTATGCTGTACCTGCTTTTGCAGATAAGTAAAGGGAAGGCACACATGAAAGACATTTATTGCCCAAGGGCAAAAATGATCAATTATATTTAGTTCCTGCCCCCAGAGACGCTCTCTATAAGTCACTCATTCAGCAACCGGTATTAAAAAGTTGCATTTACACAAATTGAAGTTAGAATTGTAAAGCAAGCCTATGGACCCCTAAGCTGGTGCACGCACTTACCACAAATCTCTCATGTCCTTGGGGTAAAACCAAAACTGTCCCCTTCCTGATGGAGCTTTCGGACAAACCCCTAAAAGGGGAAATCCCCCTAATTTAGGAAATGAGGCATGGGGGATATAGGGACCCCTCAATTCAGATGAATTTTATCACCTCAGACCAAAATCGGCAAAAACAGCCGATGTTGTTTGAGAGAATTAAGGATGGAAGGAGTTTAGGAGAAAAAGAGAGAGAGAAAAAAAAAGCAGAAAGTTCATGTTGTTGGGTCTTCCTCTAACCCAATTTTTTACAAAGTTAATCAGTTGATAAGTGAGGAGCCATTCAGATCCAGAAATACAACCTTTGAAGAGACAGAAATCTCTCCCAGCTCAAAGCTCAGAAACTACAAGAAAGAAACTATTTAGATCAATGGTGAGAATCAAAGGTTTTGCAGATAAATAGAAAAGAGCTCCAAAGATAACTCACCTTACATTATTTTTGAGGAAAAAAATAGCTTGGATGGACCGATCATTATTTGAAGATAAATAAACAGGAAAGAGAAGAAAAAAATCTTAAGTACAAATAAAAGAAAAAAAATAGGCTTATACCTGAGAAAAAAAATCAAGAGTATAGTTTTGAGATGATCTACTCCATGAAACAGAGAACATTTTAGACAGCAACTGTTTTACTTGCTCAAGGAAATAAAGGACAACAAAAATTCAACAACAACAAAAAATACATAATACATATATTTATATTTTTTCTATTTCAAAATGATACAAAAAATATAGAGATAAAAAGAGCCTCTTAGGGTTTATAAGGTAAGTAAACATCTAATGTTCATAATTAAAATATCAGAAATAATAAAGTATAAATTTAACCTTGGAAAAAGTCAGTGGTGTGGAGAAAAAGACAGCACAAAGGAAAATGCAAGATAATTTAACACAGGTAAGAGATAAGGTGTTTAACATGATATAAAGGTAGTGAAGGGCCAATATATCACCACTCCTATTCATAAATAAAAGAGAACCATTCATATATAATGGGAAAAATCCACAAAGATGATAGGTTATCTCAAAGAAAAACAAGTTCTCAATCTATAGAGAAAAAAAAAGAGCTTGCCGTGAATTTGAAAAAAAAAAAAAGGCCTGCTACAACATCAAGACATTGGTATAACAAACACTGGTTTACAAAGAAAGGGGAAGAAAACATAAACAAGAATAGATATATTGGAAGATCAAATATTTCTGTTAGAACAATAAATGTAAACATGATAAACTCACCTACAAAAAGAAAAAACCCTCTTAATTTAAACAAATAGCAAAAAGAAGAAGCACACATTAAAATAATGGCAACTTTACAATTAAAATGGAAAAACATCCTAAAAATAATGCTAAACAAATGCAAAATGTATATGTATGTACGTGTTCCTATGTGTTTGATATTTTATCAAGGTTAAAAAATCCAAGGTTATAAACACAAAGGGCAAAAGAGTTGGATTTTTGATTGTTGTTTTGGAAAGGTGCAATCCAATCTAATAGTGTCACAAACTTTTCATATCAAATAAAACATGTGCCAAAATACAT
>NW_007249924.1:94418-110480 GCF_000164805.1 Carlito syrichta | reverse complement strand
TATATGATGTGACATGTGGTACTAGCCTTTTCTAAGCTAAATACTTTCATTTGTCAGATAATGATGAATGATTTTGAGCCCTCTTAAGGTGGTGCTGCTTACCAGGTCAAATAGAGTATCTGGAACAATTTTTACATTTTTGAATTGAAACCTCAAGTGACCTCTGTAAAAAGAATATGAACAGGTCCATAGTAAATAAGCAGATAGGCTGCTACCAACAACTATACCAAAGAAAAGGAAAAGCTGGTATTCTAGTCTTAAAAATATTTCAGAATATTCAAAAGAAAATAGATGCAGTGTAATTTACATATTCTGACCACAATGATATACATCTAAATTCATTATCAAAAGTTAGAACAAGAAAATAATATATTTGTTCTACTGTATTTTCAACCCCTCCACTCCCCACCCATGCTTTGTATGTCTTTTCCTCGATTTTGCTCTGTTTTTGTTTTTTTGTTTTTTGTTGTGTTTTCTTTTGAGTCGGAATCTCACTGTTGCCTAGGCTAGAGTGTAGTGGCATACTCATGGCCATCGCAGCCTTGGCCTGCTGGGCTCAGGCAATCCCCCCCTCCTCAGCCTTCCAATCAGCTGGAACTACAGGTGTGTGCCACCACACCAGGCTAATTTTTTTATTTAACTTAGAGACAAGATCTTGCCAAGTTGCCCAGGCTGGTCTCAAACCCCTGTGCTCAGATAATCCTCACCTCTGTTTCTCAAAGTGCTGAGATTGCAGGCTTGAGTCACCATACCTGGCCACTATCTTGCTTTGACCATCATTGGATCTGGGATCCCTTGTCCTCAGACATCTGAGTGGCTTTTGGCCACAAAGATTATTGACTGGAGATTGAGGAGGAGAGCAAGCACTTTGATATCCCAGTTTTCTCTACAGTTAAACCATTTAGGTGGAATTCTGTTTTCTGTTGAATCCCTGGCTAATGCATTCAAACATAAGAAAATTATTTTTTAAAAATACCACATACACAAATAGCCTAAATACAAAATATACTTAAATTAACTCCAAAAATATAAACTTTGTTAAAAGGATAAGAAAATTAGAGCGGACCTCAGTTTTGACAGAGTCCCCCAAAAGATCCTAAAGAATAGGTATCTGCCCAGTTCAGTGGCTCAACCTGTAATTCCAGCACTTTGGAAGGCCAAGGCGAGTGGATTGCCAAAGCCCAAGGGTTCGAGACCAGCCCAGGCAAATTGGCAAGACCTCATCTCTACAATAAATAAAAAATTAGCTGGGCATAGTAGTGCATGCCTGTAGTTCCAACTATTTGGAAGGCTGAGGTGGAAAGACGGCAGGAGCCTAGCAGGTTGATGCTGGGGTAGCCATGAGCATGCCACTGCACTCTAGCCTGGGTGACGTGACTGAGTGAGACTCCAATTCCAAAAAAAAAAATAGATATCTAGGAATAGTATTAGACTAGCTGTCTATGTTGGACTCATGAAGGCATTAGCTAAAAAACACTTAAGTGACCACAAATCTTTCATTCATCTGAAGATATTAGTTTGAAGTTGGACAAATCATCTGTCTGAGGATGTAAGTTATTGAAGTTAGAGAAACCAAGAGAACTGAAGATTGAAAAAATAAATTTAAAAAAAAGCTGGAATTTAGCAAAATTTTCCTACTGCGTGATGATGGGGTGGGGTGCAGTATACTCTCTCATATTGCCTGAAGACTTTTGAGAGAATTCAATGAATTTATTTGTAGTAATTGGCAAGAGTCTCAGAAATGTGGATAAACAGTAAATTAGGTACTGGTTTCAGCTGAGAAATCTAAAGGACTAAGGAGAAAGTAGTTTAGGCATGGCCTGAAGTACATAGTGGAAGGCTATATAGTTCGGAAGGAATCTGTTCTTACACTACTTAAACATTAAAAATGTAGGTTTCCTGTGAACTAGATGTGGACCTAGAGAGAGAGACATATATAGAAATAAGGACAGGTAGTGTTTGTGCGGGGTGTGTAAAAGATGGGGAGAGACAATGCTGTCCTGGAATGCCCTTATAAGATTATGCCTGAGAGGGTACCATGGAAAAGCCATGGAATATTAACAGAGAGAATCTGTGAAGAGGTAAACTACTAAGAACCAAGGAAACTACTAGAGTACCTACTAAGATTAGAATGAGAAGTGGTCAGCTAGAGAGTGCCTCACCTGTAACAGGGAGCTGGAATTGAGGGCCAGTTTTAAAGAAGGGTTGTTCAGACAATCTGTTTTCTACCTTACCTCTACTCTCCCTTTCTGCCCTCTGTTTAACCCTGGGCAGGCTTTGCCTCTGAGAATTCGGCACAGGAAAGAAAAAAGAGGAAAACCACTACAACCATCTTCTTCACTGTGCCCTAGGGAAATAAATGAGATAATATTTTTATATGTGGAAATATAGATTAATAAATTATAAGCAGGATAAATAAATCCAAAACTTAAAATTTCAGGAGGGAAATCAAAATTTAAATTATTATTCACCAAAAAATCAAGAAAAAGAAGAAACTGCAAATAAAAAATTTAAAAAATGGATAAAATCACAAATGTAGAGGTAAATTAAAAAATTGTAAGTCTATAAAAATAAAAAATAAAATGAATGTTTTCTAGAGAAATGTGAATTACCCAAATTGAGGTAAGGAGAGGCAGAAAACATATAAAACCATAACTATGAGATACGTTGCAAACTGTATATCAGACAAAGGCCTAACATCTAAGAGCCACAAGGAACTCAAATATACTGTAAGGAAAGAAACAAATAACCATATTAAAAAGTGGGCAAAATATATAAATACTTCTCAAAAGAAGACATAGGACAGCCAACATGAAAAAATGGTCAGCCTCACGAATCATTGAAGAAAAGCAAATTAAAATCACACTGAGATACCACCTAACTTCAGTAAGGATGATCATCATTAACATCTCAAACACAACAGGGAACCTCTTCTGGTCCCCTCCCACTGTGGGAGCTTTTCTGTGCTCTTAATAAATTCTGCTTAAAAAAAAAACAAAACCAAAAACAGATACTTGGGAGGATACAGGGAAAAGGGAACACTTTTACACTGTTGGTAGAAGTGTAAACTAATACAATCTCTGTGGAAAACAGTTTGATGATTCCTAAATGGTTTAAAAATCGACCTTTCATACCACCCAGCAATCCCTCTTCTGGGAATATACTCAGAGGAACTCAAATCACCTATAAAAAGATACCTGCACACACATGTTTACTGCAGCATTATTCGCAATAGCCAAAACATGGATCCAACCATGCTACCCATCAAAAGTGGACAGTATAAAAAAAAAATGGTACATATACATGATGGAATATTATGCAGCCATAAAGAAAGACAAAATTATGGACATCGCAGCAACTTGGATGGATAAACAAACAGTATGTAATACTCAGTGATCCATCGCTGAAACAAAGATCTGAGTAGCACATGTACTCATTCATAAGCGAACCCTGAACATTTATTATATAATACTGTAAGAAAGGGATTGGCCGGCCGGGCATGGTGGCTCACGTCTATAATCCCAGTAGTTTGGGAGGCTGAGGTGAGAGGATTAACCTGAGCCCACAGGTTTGAGACCAGCCTGGGCAACTTGGCGAGACCTCATCTCTACAATAAATAAAACATTAGCTGGGTGTGGTGGCTCGTGCCTGTAATTTCAGCTACTTGGAAGGCTGACATAGAAGGATAACCTGCCCAGCAGGTCGAGGCTGCAGTGGCCGTGAGCATGCCACTGAACTCCAGCTTGGGTGACAGAGTGAGACTCCAAATGAAAGAAAGAAAGAAAGAAAGAAAGAAAGAAAGAAAGAAAGAAAGGAAGGAAGGAAGGAAGGAAGGAAGGAAGGAAGGAAGGAAGGAAGGAAGGAAGGGAGAGAGAGAGAGAAAGGAAGGAAGGAAGGAAGGAAGGAAGAAAGAAAGAAAGAAAGAGAAAGAAAGAGAAAGGAAGGAAGGAAGGAAGGAAGGAAGGAAGGAAGGAAGGAAGGAAGGAAGGAAGGAATAAATTGGCAGTAGGGGCACACTACAGAGGAGGGAAGGGGGGAGACATAATATCAATAAAGGTAACCATTCTCAAACCAGGTGAAGTGGGGACCAAAAGAAGGCCCAAATTTTACCTGTATTATGACTACTTATATACCTAATCCTGAATTGTATCCCACATCTTTAAAATAAATAAAAGGAATACATTGTACATTTTTTAAAAATGTATTTCTCCCGTTAAGTACCAGTTCTCGTTTGCACTTAAAAAAGGGAATGGAACACATACTGCTAATATCATTCTCTCCCAAACTCACCAGCCAGAAACCTCACTGTAACTACATTAAAGGAAGGTTCAAAAACATATAAAATTCATAAAGGGGGAAAAAGGGAGAAAACAAAGGGAAACTTTGGGAACTCAAAGGAAAACCATTGAATGGTAAATAGCTCTACAGAGGAGTATCCTGATATAATATAAAAACCTCCAAAGACTCAGCAACCAGTAGTTCCAAAAATGTCTGGAACTGGAAGGTAAGAAATACAAGACAGTATAGCACAAGAAGGATTAGGTGAAAGTTGTTTGAGAAAAAGGTAGATCTCTTGATATCTTTCCAACTCCATGACACTAGAAAAACGCACTTCCCTCCAAAATAAGTTTATTCTTTGAAGCTTATTCTCTGGAAAGATTCTCTAGACTATGGATTGGCAGGAATAGTATGGCATATTGACAAAAGAAGGATTCAATACCTATTTGAATTCTCAGAGGTGAATCCTGATCCTTCTTGCCTTCTTCCTGCAATAGTCTTCCTGAAAACATGGCAAAGAAATCACTGTCAGGTTGGATGTTAAAATAAATGTCTTTGGGAATTCTCACCAGCCAAAGAAGAAAAACCAGAAGAAACTGATAGTAGAACTTTCCTAACTGAAAAAGAGCTTATACATATAACTCAACAGTGATACTCAAAATTGCCGAGCTTTACACATGTGCTCAGAACCTAATTTTGCATAACTTCTTCATGGACAGAAATCTATATTATGCTACAAATCTGAGAAAGGTTTTGGTTTCAGACATGAAAGACAGGAACTAGAACAGAAAAACAGAGAAAAAAAAATCTTAGAGCAATCAAAACTAAAAGAGAGAGAAAGTTTTCCAAATAAACAATAAAATTATATCATTAATACTGGCAGAGAGATAAGATTCATGCATCATTCATCCAGCATCAAAAAAATTCAAAGCAAACAATGAAATTGCTCTTGGTAATTAAAAACACAATAGCATAAATAAAAACTTCAAGAGAACAGTCTCAAAGATAAAGCTGAAAGATCTCAAAAACACAGGAAAAAAGCCAAACAGAAGGAAATCAGAAAAAAGATGATATTAAAATTCACATACTAGCCGGGCTTGGTGGCTCAGCCTATAATCCCGCGCCTTGGGAGGCTGAGGTGAGTGAATTGCCTGAGCCCTTGGGTTTGAGACCCGCCTGGGCAACTTGGTGAGACCTCATCTTTACAATAAATCAAAAAACTAGCCGAGTGTCGTAGCGTGTGCCTATAGTTCCAGCTATTTGGAAGGCTGAGGCAGAAGGATTGCCGGAGCCAAGCAGGTCGAGGCTGCGGTGGCCAGGAGTGGCCACTGCACTCCAGTCTGGGCAACAGAGTGAGACTCCAACTCAAAAAAAAAAAAAAAAATCCACATACTTAACATTCCTAAAGGAATAAAATAAAAGAGTAAACAAAGTAAAATAAAAGAATAAACAAAGCAAAAGGTAGAAATCTTCACAAAACACAATTCATAGAAATTGTCCTGGACCAAATTCTATAAATTGCCAGATTCAAAGGAACCATTAAGGGTCCAAAGCGGTGTAAAAATAAACTCACACAAAAGCAAAACACTGTGAAAATGTACAGCACTTGGATAGAAGACTATTCTATAAATATCCAGAGATGAGAAAAAGGGTCACATATAAAAGATCTGCAATGAAATGGCACTGAATATCTCAATAGCAACAGTAGGTATAGGGATATGTGGGCGTAATACCTAAAATCTCAGAATTTATTCATTAAAAAATAAGTGTATTCCTACATGTTTAAACTTCATTCACCTTCAAAGTTCTCTATTTGATGCAATACACGCATCGAGATGCTTTTTCCACGGTTTAAAACAATTTTTGAACTCATCAATTTTGATGCCTTTTAGTACTTCTGCTGTTTTTTGTTTCACCTCTTCTCATCTGCAAAAACGTTTTCCTTTGAGGACTTTTTCATTCAGGGAAACAACAATATTCTGAACATTCAGCATGGTGTGGGCAGTTACATTGTCCTGGTGGAAGAACCAGTCTCCTATTGGCCACAACTCAGGATGTTTCTTTCGCAAAACATAAGGCAACCTTCTCAAAACTTCCAGAAAAAAAGCTTTGGTTGACCATTTCATCCAGAGGAACAAATTTTGAGTGTACTACAAGAGACCCTCCCTCCAAAAGATAATTCTGTTTTGCTGGGGGGAGGTCTCTCCTCATATAGATTATTCCAGAACTTATAGAAAGAAGGAAAGGATCCCTGTTTATTGTCAATAGTAGAATAACTATGATTCTAAAATTGAAAAGAATAGTATAAAGAAAATAGTTACATTACAATCTCATCCCAACAGTCTAGGGCTCTAGAAAGGGTGCCCCTTGTACAAGGAGGAGCTAGAACAACTACATTCAGAGAGCCAAGAATATAATCAAAATTCATCTGTCTGGTCAGGGTTCTGGTGAATCAAAAAAGATCTCCCAAAAAAACAACAAAAAAGTAATGCCTGACCCCTGCATGCATCTGCAGTCCCTGTTTAAACTCCCAGTAATAAGACCTGGAACCCTTAAGCCAAATAAGCAATCTAAAACTTATTCTAGACTTTTTACAAATCCATATGCAAAATTCTTTATATAAATAGCTAGTCAACAGAGATTCACATTATGCTAAAAATGAAAAAAATATATACTGAATATTAACAGCAATTTAAAATAACACACACCACCTTAAAACTACACAGGAAAACAGTCTACAACACAGGGTACTCAAAAGATAAAAATAAACAGTAGTATTTTTACCCTATGGATATGGGAAAATAGAATATGGTAAAGCTGATGACAAAATGAATAAGCTTCAATTTTTTCTTAAGATAAAGAAGGAACATACATCCTAAATGGTAGAAAATATAAATTTGAAAAAGAATCAAAAGGATTTAGAGAAATAGAAAAATATAATAAATCAAAATTTAATGGGTATATTAAATAGCAGATGAGGCACGACTGGATATGGAATTAGTGTACTTGATAATGTAATGAAAAATAATGCAATCCAGAGAGACAAAGGGATAGAATATATGCATGAGGTAAATAAACACATGGGATAAAGTGAGAAGATCTAATACAGATTGCAGACAGAAAGTATGAAGAAAAAGGAGAGATGTAATATTTAAAGAGATAATGGACTGAGTGAGGTGGCTTATGCCTATAATCTTAGCACTTTGGGAGCTAAGACAGCAGGATTACTTGAAGACAGGAGTTTGAGACCAACCTGGGCAACACAGAGATACCTCATCTCTACAAAAAAGTAAAATAAAATAAAATAATAAAGAGATAATGACAAATTTTTGCCCAGTACTCACAAGGAATGCAAATTATTCGATTAAGAAGCCCAATGAAACATAAAAGCAAGTGACAAGTAAACACTACATGGTGATTAAAGACAAGGAGAAAATACCTGCCGGGCTCAGTGGCTCAGTCTGTAATCCCAGGGCTTTGGGAGGCTGAGGTGAGTGGATTGCCTGGGCCTGCGGGTTCGAGACCCGTCTGGGCAACTTGGAAAGACCTCATCTCTACAATAGATCAAAAATTAGCTGGGCGTGGTAGCGCGCGCCTGTAGTTCCAGCTACTTGGAAGGCTGAGGCGGAAGGATTGCCGGAGCCCAGCAGGTCGAGGCTGCGGTGGCCAGGAGCATGCCACTGCACTCCAGTCTGGGTGACAGTGAGACTCCAACTCAAAAAAAAAAAAAAAAAAAAAGAAAAAAGAAAATACCTAAGAACAACTAGAAGAAAATAACAGATCACACACAAAGAAACAAAACAATATACTTCTTCTTAGTAGCAGTGAAGACTAGAAGAAATTGGATTAATATCTTCAAACTGATAAAGAAAATAAATGTTAATCTATAATTACACATTCATTGGTAAGGAGGAAACTTGCAAGCTTGCTTCTCATAGAAGTTAGCCCAAGGAACTACCAAGAGATAAAATTTATTATATGAAACATAGTCTGTATTTATCCACATATTAGTATTAATTATTTCTGCCTGAGAAAATAAGAGATTTGTTGTTGTTATTCATCTGGACTTTTCATATAATAAACATATTATTTATATAATTAATATTATCCATATAATAAAAAACATTAGAATTTTATTTTGAAATGTGTTCCCTAAAAAGTAATGGGCTACCTAGAGGTGACATGATATTCAATGATGTCACCTCTAGGTATCTTTCTTTAGCTGTGTGACCTTAGATAAATTATAACTCATTTAAGTCTTGGAATCTTACTATATTAATCCTTAATGATGACAACAAAATAATACATGTGAAAGAAAACTGAATATAGAAAATCTGTCTATAGTCTAAAGTGTTGTTGTTGCTGTTATTATTATTTGCTAAAGCCTAACCAAGGAGACCATTTGGTGGTCAGAAAGGTTATGTGAACTTCAGTGGCTGCCTTACCTTTCTTCCCTCAACTACTCATGTTCCTTGTACTTTCCAACAAATTGCTTATACTCTAATTCTAGGATCGGAGACTGCTTCTAAATTAAGCACAAAATCTTCAGAGTTTTTTGATACACAGGTTTTTGTTTTTCTGTTTAATATGCCTGGCCCGATGATTACTGTACTGTAACCATTACTGCTGTTGTTATTCTTGATATCATTGATTCTCCTCCTTCATAAATAATGATTAACAGTTAATCGCCTGATACCATGAAATCAAACAATCTATCCATCTACTTTCTGAGAAGATACTAGCCTGATGCAGGTCCTATTTTGGAGAGACTAGACATAGAAACCAGCATACAATTCTCTGTTTGTTCTTCAAATGAAGACCTGTCAGATCCATGAGCATATTGCTTAAGGGCTGTGTAACTCCCATAAATTGGGACATTCTATAGTAATTGAAAGTTTGTTTCCAGATAAAGAATACTAAAAAACGTTTAATAGTACACCTAACATAATATTATACTTCTTATAACAAGATAATATTTATGGTATTCACATAGCACCTCCACATTTTCAACTCGAGCCTTAGAAATTGAAAGTACTTTTTCCATTGCTTATCCTCTGCATAAATTGATGTCTGGAGGGGAAAAAAATGGTTTGAGAAATCAATGAAGTATTCTCAGTATTATTTTCTTCTTATACTCTAGTTTATCTGGGAGAAAGAGGTCATATGTAAATAAGCATAAGCCATGTTTGGCTCTAAGGAGATAATACCGCACTCGCTTCCTATATATTTTTGGCAGAAGGAAGGTTATATCTCTTACTGCAAAATCCCACATCAAAAAATATTGTAGACAATAGATGGTGATATTAAGTATACTTATGGGCATCTAATGAGTGGTTCTTTTCCAGCCCCTAGTCATCCTTCTGTAGTTTCCAAGTTAGAGGTAAATGCTAGTGTGTATGATTATCTGCTCTACCCCTTCCTGCCTAGCACACTTATAATAGGTCATCTTGTGAGCCTCACCCTTCTTTTTTCTTCCTTTAACATTGTGAGTGTCCCTGGGGTTGCAGTAACCAGCCTACCTTCTTATCTGTCACTTACATGATATCTGTCATTATTCAAGTTAACCTCTGCCACTCCCAAAAGAGTCATATTTACACATTACACAGTCTTCTACCAGATGGCATTCGCTACCAGATTGTTTCACCATCTGCACTTCAAAGATATCCATTCACATCTTTATTCTTCATTAGCCACAAAGGAAAAGTGGAACAACCTTTATGGAGTGGCACTATTGTCCTAAGCACTGTCCCTAAGTGGTAGGAACTTTACACACGATTCCTGTATATTTCTTTACAACTGGCTTAAGAAGTAAAATTCAGTAGTCCTCTCCTTCCACTGGGAATACTATTCCTAGTGGATGCCAGCAGCCTCGAACCCTATAGATACTGTGATTATCCCTATACATTCAAAACCTATGACAGTTTAATTTATAAATGAGGCACAATAAGAGATGGACAATATAACTAATAATTAAGTAAATAATATTTACAGTATTATTACATCAAATAAAGCTTACTTGAACACAAGCACCATGATACTGTAACAGTTGATTTGATCATCTTGAAGGCTAATAAGTGACTGACAGGCAAAGAGCATGCTGAGAGTAGTAAGAGAATTCACGTCCCAGGAGGGACAAAGTGGGATGGTGCGAAATTTCATCACAATACACAGAACAGCTCACAATATACACTTATAAATTGTCTATTTCTGGGATTTTCCTTTTAATATTTTTGGACATCAATTGGTGGCAGGTAACTGAAACTACAAAAAGCAAAACCCCAGATAATGGGGGACTACTGTATTGTCCGCTCCCTTTTTCAGAGGCGAGAACAGAAGCACACAGTGTTATGTACATTACGTTCCCAAGGCCACACAGCTGCTAAATGGTGAAATCAGAACTCAGACATAAGTATGAAGCTATTCGTACTTATGCTGTAAGTTCTGCTATTTAAAAAATCTTGACAGTTTTTATTTGTTTTGAAATATAATTTACAAACAACGAAGCAAATGAACCTCAAATGTGCCTTCACTCAATTTTGACACTTCCATACACCTGCGTAACCCAAACTACTACTACCAAGATCTATAAAATTATCGTCACTCGAGACATGTTCCCTCTTGCCTTTTCCCAGTAAATCCTGCACCTCATCCCCACCAGCAACTGCTGCTCTGATATATTTACAGGAAGGATTCATTTTGCCTATTATAGATTGCATGTAATTTGAAGGACATAGTGTATGCTCTTTTTCATAAGGATTATTTCAATCAGCATAATTTTAAAATTTTTGTGTTATTTTAACTTTCTGAGTCATATTCCATTTTACCATATAACAGTTCATACATTCTCTCTTATTAATGGACACCTGAGCTGATTCCAGTTTCTGGTATTTCTGATTTTTTTTTACCTTCTTTCCAAATATGTTTACTGTACATTGCCAAGTTTTCTGTTCTTTTTAGCTCATTTGTCTGCACTGTTCTTTACCAGAACTTAAATGAGGTATAAGATCTGATGGAGGAGACAGGAGAGGGAAAAAAGGGAATTTGGGGGGGAGAGAGAAAACCCTCCCTCCTTAGCTCTGTACATCTCACTGGCACACTAGTCTAAAGCTCAAAGGCTAACACATAGTCATTTTTAAAATTTGTTACATATTTTGAAATTACATTAACATTTATGAAACAATATTTAACTATATTTTATACATTTAATTGTCATACACCTAGTAATGCTAAAAAGCATTCTTATATTTGATATTGCCTTATCAATTAGACATCTTTTTCTGTCTCTAAGATTTCTTAGTAAATATTTCAAACTATGAATGTGCTCACTTGGTGTTTCTATTATATCTCAAAGTTATTATAATTATATTCAAGCATTTTTAAATCGCAGGACAAGAAAAATTCATATTATCTTTATTTTGGCACACTTTTTTCCTAATAATAAACATCCCTCTATATAAATATCATGAAAACTCAAGAATAATTTTTTACATTGTTTGAAAATCTATGATAACATTCTTTTAATTATCACATCTGCTTTCTTACCACATGTGGAAAAAAGAAAATCTCATTACTTAAAAAAAAAACTTGTCAAAGAGCTTCTAGAGATTAAGCATTCACATTTTTGAGGGATAAATATAATCAAGTATGTATTACAATGACACAGGGCTCCAGTTGATAATTAGGGAATGTCAGAATTACAGTTTATAGTCTCACAAAAATATGTGATTTTTGCTATAAGGACTGAGCTGCATAGATGATGTCATGTGAAAAATTAAAATGCCATTAAAAGACAATGGACACAAAGAGATGAATCAATAGTTCATGACTGAATAGCATAAGAACAGTGAAGAAGAAATTGTCTCGGCTTGTCTCAGGAAAACTAGATTATTCTAGCTAAAGCAATTACACAGGACTCAATAGGCTCTTAAGTCTGTCAGAACCTGCCCAATATGTTCATCATGGACACACAGTGCAAATTTGTGTCATAGCTCACAGTCGAGGAAAGAAGACCATCCAAAGAAGTCATTATCAGAATTTTCCTCGTCTTGATCCTGGGTCAGCACATAGAGGATGAAGATAGAATCAGAATAAAAGTAGTAATATGTGCTTAGGAGACAGAACAGTGTGGAAATCACAGTCTTTTTCTTAAGTAGCCGTGAAGTCTAAACACATTATGTAACCTGAGCTTCAGTTTCTTCATTTATAAACTCTTCAAGAGATTCGTGTGATGATTACACAATCTAACATAAGTAATTCTTGTAGTAGATGTTCAATGGATACTGTTAAGAAAGATTGCATGTATTCCATGCTTAGGATGTACCAGGTGCTATGGCAAATTGCTACAAAATAGTCCCCGTAGATTATGCCTTCCTAAATTCAGGCCTTGTGTAAACCAAGACTGGCCTTAAAACTTGTTTAGGACAACAGAAGACAACAGAAGTGACTGTGAGAAAGTTCTGAGCTCAGGAGTTAAGAGGCTTGGAGTTTCTGCTTTGGCTCTCTTGCTTTCATGAAATGTCATGTCTCATTGAACAGAAAAGGTCATATATAGAGAGAGTGAAACACTAAAGGACAAAAGGAACATGGTAAAAGAAAGCTTGGGCAGTCCCCTGACACTCCAGTCATCCAGCATGGATGCCTGATGCTAAGGCCACAATGAAGCTGTCAGCTGATGAGATATATCAATGAGTCCAGTCGACATCACGTGGAGTAAAAATGAGTCAACTCAGCAAAGTCCAACCCAGACTGCAGAAATAGTAGCAAATGAATGGTGATTGTTTTAAGCTACTATATTTTGGGGTGGTTTGTTGCATATTATTAGCAACAGGCATAGTTTATTGATAATTAACTTTATGATTCCCATTGTACAGATGAAAAATTTGATGTACAGAGAACTTGAACACAGTTTCTGAAGTCATACAGCGAATGCATGGCAGGGCAGGGATTCTACTGAGGCAGCTTGACTTCGTAGCCCAACTATGCAATCATATAGAAAATGGCACTCTTTGGGCTTACGTCAATTATCTTCCTTTTCTCTTGAAACAACAAACCTGGACCTCAAGTCTTGGTCTTTTCAGGTATTTTTCTGATTCTGACCCAATTTTTTTCTTATGGGGTTTTTGTTAACCTCCCTTTCTGCCTATATATATATATATATATATATATATATATATATATGCATATGAAGGATTATCATATGCACGTATATATATTTATAAATATATATAAATATACAAATATATATGCACATTTTTTTTTTAGAAAGAAGTCTGATAATCCTTCATATGCCTATATATATAGGCAGAAAGGGAGGCTAGCAAATACCCCATAAGAAAAAATATTCATTTTAATATGTGTTTAGAAAGTCTGATAATCCTACATATCAGCAATTCATAACTGAACATAGATGCTCAGATATTTTAACAATTTAGTATGTAGAAACTTTGCTAGCACATGTTCTTGAGGCCTTATAATACTTTCATCATTTGTAATTGTTTGATTTTAAAAAAGACTGAATTGCAAATTACAAGATTAACATAATTCTGCTTATACAATTGGACAACAAAAAATTCACCAGAACAAACATGAAACCCAATGTATATCAATCTTACTTATGGACACACAAAAATAGATGCTAAATTAGATACTATTCAATTTAGCAAACATAATAAAAACAATAGACCATGACAAAATTTGATTTATTCCCAGAATGTAAGGAATACTTAACATTAGGAAATCTGTTAATATAGTATTTTACATCAAAAGGTCTAAGCAAAGGCAAACAGCTGATATTGTCAGCAAAGTTCAGTAGAGTCCCATAAAAATTATTTTCCAGTAAATATTTTTTATAAAATATAATATCCACTGTTTAAAAATGTTTAATTAACTAAAATTCAAACTTACTATCTTAATATGCAAAATAATAACTGACTGAGATCAAAAGCCAGTATCAAACATAAGGCCATTATTTCCTAAATTATATTTTGTCAATTTTAATACATCCTGGTTATGAAAAATGTCTATGTTCTAATTGATTTGATGGGGTTTTTTAAAATGTTGGTTTACAGAAGTTCATCCCAAAAAGGATGTAAAATCAAAAACTTCTGAAATTTACTGTTTTTCACTTGACGGATGTATCCTTTCATCACTGAGCCATATTGGGCACTGTTTTGTCAAAAAATAAACTGAAATAAATGCCATAATAGAGATCTCCATATTAAACTCAAAAAAAGATATGAATGTTCATTTATGCCATTAGTATCAATATTTTATTACTAATTTGAGTTAATATAATTAGAAAAGAAAAAATAGAAAATGAAAATATTATAAAGAGCAAGTAATATTTATCCCAATTTTTTTTCTTGATATGAGTATCTAATGGAAACCAAAAAATTCCAACCAAAAATTTGTTTGAAATACACTGAGAGTTTTTTAACAAATAGATGGGAAGACTAAGTATTATAAAAGTATAGACATTTATTGCAACATCAAAATATGTAAATTCTAACAGACACTGGCAAACAAAAAATACATTAAGAAGAGTAAAGGGGATAACTCTCTTCAAATTTTTTTAAGTTAATGAGGACTTAAGATATAGATTTTAAAACATTATGAAATTATAACAAATAATACACTGTTTTGTCAGTGCACAATGAAAAATCAAAAGACAGAATAGAATGCCCATATAAATTCACTATGTTAAATAATTAAATTTATATATAATAAAAATGGTATGTCAAATTTTTTTTTAAAAAAGGATGATCAATTGGTTTGGAACAATCTAAGTTAGAGTTCTTCAATATATTTACTCATAGATAAATTCCAAAGGAATTCAAGATAAAAAGAACAAATAAAAGAACTAGACAAATATTTAATTAAATATTTATTCTTAGAGTTGAATTTGTCTTTCTAAGCACAGATGCACACATTTAAAAAAATAACAGAAGTCTGGTTTAGAATCCATAAAAGTGAAAAATATTTATGTGACAAATATATTATAAAAAATAATAATATGTTTATCATAAGGTGTTTGATAAATCAATAAGAAAAAGATATACTCTATCAAAAAGATTGGCAATGAATAAAGATAATTTATATACACATACATACACATACATGAATTCAAACACTAAAATTGTCAAAATTTTTAAAAACAACTTCAATGTAATTTAGAGAATCAAAAATTAAAATAAACTCATCAAACGAAAGATATATGCAATAATGATACACAATATTGGTTAAGATATGCTGTTAAAAATGAAATGATTTCTAGTAAAAGTATAAATTGACATAATTTCAAAGAAGAAAATTTGTCATTTGGCATTAAAAGTCCTGAATTATTTTTTAATTCCACAATTTTACTTCCAGGAATTTATGCAGAGGCTATTATTGTAAAGATACACAAAACATGTATGTGTAAGAATATTTTATGAAAAAAGCCTTAATAAGATATAATTTACATACCATACAATTCACCCAATTAAAGTTTGCATTCCAATTTTTAAAACATATTTACAAGACTGCACAATACACTTTAATTTTGGAATACTTTTGTTATCCTTAAAAGTAATACTTTAGCCGGGCTCGGTGGCTGAGCCTGTAATCCCGCGCCTTTGGGAGGCTGAGGTGAGTGGATTGCCTGAGCCCGCGGGTTCGAGACCCGCCTGGGCAGCGAGACCTCATCTCTACAATAAATCAAAAAATCAGCCGGGTGTGGTAGCGCATGCCTGGAATTCCGGCTACTCGGAAAGGCTGAGGCGGAAGGATGGCCGGAGCCCAGCAGGG
>NW_007249924.1:64216-94364 GCF_000164805.1 Carlito syrichta | reverse complement strand
AAAAAAAAAAAATTATTAAATTTCTTCCAAAAGGCTTCTGGGATTTTGATAGGAATCGTGCCAAATTTGTTGCTCAATTTGGGCTATACTGCCTTTTTTTTTTTTGATTTGGAGTCTCTGTTGCCCAGGCTGGAGTGCAGTGGCACACTCATGGCCACCCCACTGTCAACCTGCTGGGCTCTGGTGGGTCTTCTACCTCAGCCTCCCGATTGTCATCTTGATGATAGCTGTTTTGATCCACCAACATGAAGTGTCTTTCATTTCTTTAAAGCTTCCTTAAATTCTTCCAACCATGTTTTGTAGTTTTCAGTGTATGTGCACACACATATTTTATTAAATTTATTAGTAGCTCTTTTTTTGATGCTACTATAAATGGAATTGTTTCTCTTACGTTCATTTTTAGGATGTTAATTGACATTATATAGAAACACAATTTATTTTTTTGTAATGCTTTTGGATATTGAAACCTTGCTAAGCTACACTATTAGTTCTAACAATTTTTTAGTGGACTTAAGGTTTTCTTTTTACCATATTATGTTATCTGTAAATAAATTGTTTTACTTCTTTCCTTCTTGTTTTCTATTGGATGTCTTATTTCTTTTTCTTGACTAATTGCTCTGGTCAGACCATACAGTAAAATTTTAAGTAAAGTGCCAAGGCTGGACATCCTTGTCTTGTTTCTGATTGTAGTGGGACAACATTCAGGCTATCACCAGTAAGTATGAAGCTAATTGTGGGATTTTCATAGATGCCTTTTATCAAGTTGAGAAAGTTCCCTTCTTTTCTAGTTTTTTGGACAACTTTTATCATTAAAAACAATATATTTTGTCAAGTGCTTTTCTGTGTCTATTAAAATGATTACATGGTTTGATGTATACTATGTTGATTTCCAGATATTATATCAATCTTGTTTTCCAAGAATAAATTATTTTATCTATTTTCAAATTATAGGTGTGTTGTTTAACTTGCACAAATGTGTGAATTTTCTTTTGTTTTTTTCTCATCCCATTCCATTGCCAGAAAACATGTGCTGCATTATTTTCAATTTTTAAAATATTAAATATTAGCCGGGCTCGGTGGCTCAGTCTGCAATCCCGCGCCTTTGAGAGGCTGAGGTGAGTGGATTGCCTGAGCCCGCAGGTTCGAGACCCGCCTGGGCAGCAAGACCTCATCTCTACAATAAATCAAAAAATCAGTCGGGCGTGGGAGCGCATGCCTGTAATTCCGGCTACTTGGAAGGCTGAGGCGGAAGGATCGCCGGCGCCCAGCAGGTTGAGGCTGCAGTGGCCGGGAGAGGCCACTGCACTCCAGTCTGGGCGACAGAGTGAGACTCCAACTCAAAAAACAAACAAACAAACAAACAAAACAAAACAACAACAACAACAACAAAATATTAAATATTAATTACTTAGATAAAATGATTTCTAGTCTAGTATATGATTTATCCTGGAAAATTCTCCATGTGCCCTTCAAAAAAATGTGTATTCTGCTGCTGTTGAGTAAGTAGAGTGTTCTATAGACATCTGCTAGGTCTAGTTCGTTTATAGTGTTGTTCATATTTCTCACTTCTTGTTAATTTTCTGCCTATTGCTTGTATGAACATTTTGGTATTGAAAACTTTACATATTATTTTGGAATTCTCTGTTTCTCCTTTTAATTATGTCAATTTTTGCCTAAAGTATTTCAGAACTCAGTTGGTAGGAGCACATATTTTCCTTGGAATTTAAATTTTTCAATAGTTGCAGATACTTCATATGTATGTATATATATTTAATATTACTGATATGGTTGGATTGAAATCTACCATTTTGCTCTTCTGTTTTCTGTGTCTTGTGTCATTTTTTGCTCTATTTCTTTTTTCCCTTTTTTGTGTTGTGTATTTTATATTAAAACATTTAATAATTTCAAATTACATTTTAAAAAAATCATATATATTTATTATGCAAAATACAATGTTGTGAAATATACATATGTTGTAGAATGGCTCAACTGACCTTATAAACATATACATGAGTCACACTGTTATCATATTTGTAAGAACATATAAAATCTACTCATTTAGTGATGTTAAAAATATATTGTTACTAACTATAGTCACCATTTTGTACAATAGCTCTCTTAACATTATTCTTCCTATCTACTTAGAAGTGTATGTACTTTGACAAAAAACTCCTGAACAATCTACCCACCCAGCTCCTAGTAACTACCATTCTACTCTCTACTTTTATGAGTTCAACTTGCTTTAGATTGTATAAGTGAGATCACATAGTATTTGTCTTTCTGTGTCTGGTTCATTTCACTTAAAATAATGACTTCCAGGTTCATACGTATTGTCACAAATAACAGGATTTTCTCCTTTTAAACAGTGGAATAGTATTTCACTGTGTACATATACCACATTTTCTTTATTGATTTGTCTGTTGAGAAGCAAGTGGTTGATTCCATATATTGAATCCATTTAAATTCAAGGTAATTAATAATAGTTAACTATTTACTACTGCCATGTTTTTCATTATTTTCTGGTTGTTTTGCAGATCTTTATTTCCTTGCTTCCTCTCTTGCTGTCTTCCTTTGTTACTAAGTAATTTTCTCTAGCGGCGTGCTTTAATCTTTACTTTTTATTTTTTTGTTTATCTAATATGGGGCTTTGTGATCATCACAAGATTTATAGAAAATATCTTATAGCACATAGTTTTAACCTTTAACAACTTAAATTTGATGACATACAAAAATTATACATTTTGCTCTACCCATCTGTTGCATTCTTTAAATGTTATATCACAATTTATATTTATGTGTCTATTCCTTAACAATTATTGTGTCCCTTAATTGTAGTAAATGTAGCTTCATAGTAAGGCTATAAGTGATTTATACAACACCATTACAGTATTCAAGCATTTTGAACTCTAGTATGTATTTACTTTTCCAAAAAATTTATGCATTTGTGTTTACATTACTAATTAGCACCCTTTTCTTTCAGCTTGGAAAATTCCTTTTATTTTTTTCTCTAAGACAGTTTGAGTGGTGATGAATTCCATCACCTTTTGTTTGTTGGGGAAGTCTTTATCTCTTCATTGCCGAATGACAGCTTTGCTTGGTAAATTATTCTTTGTTGACAATTTTTTTGTCCATAACACTTTGAATAAATCAACCCACTCTTCCCTTGCCTGTAAGATGTCTTCTGAGAAATCTGCTGCTAGCATATTGTATCTCTGATATGTAATTTGCTTATTTTCTCTTGATGCCTGCAGTATATTCTCTTGTTTTTTTAAAAAAAATTTTTACTATCTGATTATAATATATCTTGATATAGTCTTATTTAGACTTATTAGCCTCCTTTGACCTTCCTATATTTGAATATTTAAAACTTTCTCCAAATTTGGGAAGTGCTGCAACAATTTCTATAAATAACCTTCCTATGCTTTTATCTCTTTCTACTCCTACAATTTGAATTTTTGCCTTTTTGATGTTGCCTCACAAATTATGTAAGCTTTTTCTTTTCATTCTTGTTTTTCAAATTTTTTATTTTAAATATGTGGTGTACAATTCAGTGTTAGGCATACAAATTTCATTATGCAGGTACCTTTGTTGATGACGTGTACCAGCCAAATTCCTGGGTCAACGGGCTGACCTGGTACTTGAGTGGGTTGTGACTTTGACTTTTTAGGGGCTAGCCCACTGCTAAGATAGTCCTTACACCTGAGGTTTTTGGGGGCCGGCGTGGAGCCTAAATTTGGGGAGGGGGCTCTAGTCTGGAGCATAGGGCCACTGGGGTCAGCCTGGTGTGAAGTGACCTAGAAACCTGGCCTAGAAACCTGATCTGTTGGGCAAGTCTTTGGCCTGGGACTGGGGGATTCCACTTGGTATTGGGATGGACTTTGAGGCTCAGTCCATAGGTAATTTGTGATATCATCCCAAATTGCTTGTAGCCTAGGGTCTCAAGGGCTGGCCTGGTGCTAGGGCCTGAACCCATGGAGGTTGGCCAAGAATCAGGGTCTGAAAATATAGGGGCTGACCAGGTGCTGAACTGGTCTAAAATTATGAAGGACTTGAAAACTGAGGTCTTGGGGTTAACCTGGTGGTGAGAGCAATTTGGAGTCTGGGGCCACTGTAGTCAGTGTTGCAGTGGTGTGGACACAGAGACCAAGTCTTTGGGGCATACCTTGAGCCTGGGCCTGTGTGATGCCTGCGTCTGGTGTCAGGATGGGACTGGAGGCTTAGTCCATGAGCACTGCCTGAAGTCTGGAGTCAAAGGAGCCTGCCTGACACTATGGTGGGTCTGGTCTTAGGGTTCAAGGCAAAGTTGAATCTTCACTTTTCTCTCCTTTTCCCACATGAATTTTATCGCTCTTCATGGAGTGCTGCCTGGAATTTGGAGAGGAGTAACATGTATATGTAAAACTGTCCTTCCTACTCTCTTCAATCTACACATTTTTCTTCTGTGCTATGAACAAGGCTCCGTAGTCTCTTACCTGGTTTCCTTGACTCTTTTGTCAAGGTATTTTTGGGCATGGATACTTGTTCAAATTGATGTTTCGGTGGGGGAATGAGTTCAGAAAACTATTCTGCCATCTTGCTTATATCAGTCTCCCTATATTACATTTTTTGGAGTTATTTTCTCAGCAGTTGCTCTTGGGTTTAAAACACATCTTAACTTTTCAAAATTACTTCAGGTTTATACTGAGTTCCCCGAAATATAGAAACCGCATTTCCTCTCTATTTTTTGCTATTCTTTATTTGTATTGAATCAGTATCTGTTAAAAATACAACATACATTGTAATAGTTTTTACTTTGTATAATATGTTTTTAAAGAACCAGAGAAGAAAGAACAGTTACTATATTTTTATATATTAGTTACATTAACTTTTCAACTAACTCTTTCTGGTTCTCTTAGTTTATATCTGTGCATTTGTGATACCATCCCAAATTTTCTTACTTTGATACAGCTTTATTTTCACCTGACTTCTCTGTGCTGTTATTGTCAAATACATTATATTTATATTAATTATAGAATCAACAATTTAATAACTTTTTTGTGAAGATTTCTTAAATGAAAATTTAAATAAGTCAGGAGAAGAAAGAAGAAATGTGCAATTACACATTTTTTTTTTGTAATTACCAACAGTAATTATCTATATAATGTCTTTCTTTTTTAAAATGTAGCTTTGGATTACTGTCATCACACATTTTCAGCCCGAAGGACTTTAGTATTTTTTATAATGCAGGTCTGTTAGCATCGGATATTATTAATTTTTGTTTACCTATGAATACAAAAATTCAATTTCATTTTTAAAAGTAAGTTTGACTGGAAATGAGATTCTTGGTTTATAATTTTTGCTCTGATTACTTTAATATGCCATGTCATGGCCTTTGGGCCTCCAATATTTCTGAAGAAAATGTAGTTACTAATCTTATTGCATTACCTTCTTTGTGATGAGTAGTTTTTTGCTCTTGCTACTTTCTACATTTTCTATTTAGTCTTCCAAAATTTGGACTATTATATATCTGGGTATAGATTTCTTTGTATTGATCTCACTTGTTCATTGAGCTTCTTGGACATGCAGATTAATATTTGTTTTCAGATTTTGAAATATGTAGACATTACTTATTTGAACATTTTAATATTTCTTTCTTTTCTCTTTGTGCTATTTCTGCTACATATATTTTGGTGCGCTTAATGGTGTTCCCCATTTCTTTATTGCTTTGCTCATATATTTTTGTCATTCTTTATCCCTTGCATTCTTCCAATTGCATAGTCTTTATATAAATGAAACTTATATATTTCAGGGAACTCAGTATGCACCTCGAGTAAATTTTGAAAAGTTGAGCTGTATGTCTTAAGCTTAAGAGAAACTACTGAAAAAATAATTCCAAAAAATATAATTTAGGGAGACTGACATAAATGCCAGTGACTCTAGTTGACTGATTCTTTCTCTTGCCAGTACAAACCTACTCTTGAACCCCTCTAACAATTTTGCTTTCTTTTTAGCTATTTTACTTTTCAACTCCTGAATTTTTACTTGACATTTTTAATACATTTTCTTTATCAAGGTTATCTATTTAGTGAGCCATTCTCATCACAACTTGTTAATTCCTTATGCTTAAGTTCCCCTTGTTCTTTCTTCATATCTATGATGGCCATTTGAAGTCTTTGTCTATGATATTCACTATCTGGACTCCTTCAAGTGCCATTTCAAATCTAGATGCTGATCCCCACCATAGGGTTCTTATTGTTGTTTGCTTGGTAATTTGCTTATTATTTTAGTGATTTGGCTAAATTAATTCTTCAAATCTATTTCTCCCATAGTGTACAAATCCTAGTATGTTTGCTTAGGTGCTCCGTCCTTATTTTCACATTTTATTCTGACTACACAGAAGTCACTCCTTGGTCAGCATAAACCACTTATGGTCAAAGATTATGCTGAAGCCTCCTTGGTCATTTAGGCTTACCATCTTTACCATAATGTACGTTTTCCCAGGAACACATAGCTTGGAGGTTCCCTCTATGATCACTCTAGAGAGTACAGTCTTGAGCATGATCACAGACTTCTAGACTGCCATGAATGATGATGATATAATTGTTAGGCCTACTTCTTAGACCTTAACCCCGAGTCAGAGTAGCTTATTGTTCAGTAGGGGTAAGAGTAGCTTATTGTTCAGTAGGGGTATGGTCCAGGTTGTATTTAAGTTTCATGTGCTATGACAGTGAGGTTTCAGTTCTATGTTGATTGGTATGCATGTGACTTAAAAGTTGCTTTTTTAGAGATAGGGTCTCAATCTGTAGCCCAGGCTGGATGGCACTGGAATTGTCCTGGCTCACTGCAGCCTCAAATTCCTGGGTTCAAGTGATTCACCCACCTCAGCTTCCTGGAACTACAGGCATGTGTCACAACACCTGGCTAATTTTAATTTTTTTTTTGTTTAGAGATGTCTTCTCACTACGTTCCCTGGGCTGGCCTTGAATTCTGACCTGCCTGAGATTGTCTTTAAGTCTTGCTTGTATTGCTCATAAGGGGTATCATTTCCATACTATGGAATTGTGGTGAGGTAGGCAGTGAATAGATTTTCTTAAATGAATGTTTTTAAACTTGCAGCATATTCTTAGAAAAATTTCTAGACTTTGAATGACTGCTATTTTAAAAATTGTTTTCACTGGTTAAATTATTGTTTTCTTGAGGAGAGAATCCACTGATGTCTAACTTCATCATTTTGCCAAGAATATTTTCAATATATTTATTTAAATACTCTATTGGAAGATTAATATATGCCTTGGACTAGTATTCCTGATTCCAATTATTGAAATACTATGATCTTTATTTTAAAAATCAAGAAATCAAGGTCATAGAATTTAGGTAACTTGTTAAAGATTACACAGTCTGAACATGCGAGAATATGGCCTCAAATCCATACTTGTTTGACTCCAAAGTCTGCGTTCTCATTACTGTGCTGTATTTCTTCACAGTGGTATCACTTATAATAGTAAAACATTTATAAAGTTTCTTTTAGCATTAATATATAATTTATTATCAAAATTGTCCCATGCATTCTTTGTTAAACATAAGATCAAAAAGATACAAATTATCAAAAGAAACCTAAACAAGATATCCATTTTTGAACAGCATTGTTGATGGTCGATAATAGAATCTTGCTAAAAAAATATTTGCTAGGAATAAATTATGGGTGAAGGTGATGGGTTCAAGTAACTAATAGCTATTTTAACAGATTTGATCATTACATTTACCTCAAAAATATATTTTCCTACAACTAACAATCATGTTAAATAAAGTGATATATTTTATGATGATTCATTTTTTGATTTACAACTCTTCTCTAGGTAGCAGTTATTCTTTAAAAAGACAAAACTTATTTATTAAATTTAATTTTAAATAACTCTTGCCTTAAAATGCTGCATAATGTTTAAGAAATGTTAGCACTGGAAGGTATCATAGGGAAGTTCCTTGGAATTCATTTATATTCATGAAAGACAACCCTATTTTTCAGGTGAGTTTGAACATTTCATATTGGATTGGTAAATATGTTTTTTTCTTAAATGGTTGCATTTTTTAAAGATTACATAAAGTATGAACATGATAGAATAAGAATGCGGTTTTTAAGAACTTGAACTTCAAAGAAAGAAAAATTTAATTCATATCTTAGCTTTTTCAAGCATCATATATATGACACAAGGTCGGTTATTGAACTTCTATGAGTTTTAGCTTTTATGTCTATAAAATAAGGAGAATAATTTTACTTGCCCCACTTATTTGACGTATGATCAATGAAATGATATAAATAAGACAGTCAGCATATTGCCTGACACATATGAAGCACAGATAAATGGTAGCAATTGTGTGCTCTTTATGAGAGAGAGCTCTGGAGTTCACCAGACTGTGTCAGAGTCCTGATCTAACCATTTACTAGTTCTGTGACCTGGAAAACTTTCTTAATTTTTCTGTGCCTCACTTTACTCCATTGTAAAATAAAGAAAATATAAATTTACCTGAGGGTTGTGGTGAGGATTTAGTTTCTTTGTATAAAGAACTTAGGATAATATTAAACAAATAGTAATCCCTAAAAAATACTAGATATATTATATTTTTATTAAATGAATCCCAATTTTAAATTACGATGAAATAATTGCAGATAACTTTAGACAGAATTTATCAGAAGCAAGCAATTTGATATAGAGTTTAGCCAGAAGCCACAGACATAAAAGGTAAATTCATGCCAGTAATGTAGCTGCTTTTATTTTGGAAGGTAAGAAGTTGTAAATATCTATTATTTGCACATAATAGCCACTGGCAGGTACCTGCATACCACAGACAGAAAGAACAGTCATTGTCTGCTATTTAACAGAGTACTTAAACATTTAGTTGCTCTCAATAATGGCCACAGGGTCCTTGTCTTTCCACTGGAGCTCTTTCTACTCATTTTTGACACCTAATTCTAAACACCTTGATAATATCTCCAATGCTACTCCAAGAGGGGGGGAGGAAAGTAGATATTTGGGAATTCTAATAAATTAAAGACTCTTTGGGTGAATCCCTGTGTCTCTTAAGATGAAAAAAATATGTGTTTAACATAGCCTGAATTTGATTTGTACTATGCATCTTCTGAAAATTAATAGTGTAATGATAAAAATAATAATCCACAGATTTGTTTTATTAAGATAATTTCTGCAAATCAGAATTTTTAGCCAACATTTTTTAAAAAGAATCCATGTACTGCATATGCTACTATAAGAAAAAAAAATGACCCATCAAAATGACCATTGTTGTAAAATGACTCATTATCATTTTATTTTATTTTATTTTTAGTTGGAATCTCACTCTGTCACCCAGACTGGAGTGCAGTGGCCGCTCCCAGCCACCGCAGCCTCCACCTGCTGGGCTCTGGTGATCCTTCTGCCTCAGCCTTCCAAGTAGCTGGAACTACAGGGGCATGCTACCACACCCGGCTAATTTTTTTTTTTTTTTTGATTTATTGTAGAGATGAGGTCTCACCAAGTTGCCCACGTGGGTCTCGAACCCGCGGGCTCTGGCAATTCACTCCTAGCCTCCCAAGGTGCAGGATTACAGACTGAGCCACCGAGCCTGGCTATGACTCATTATTAAAATACTGTTTTGTTGAGAGGGGAAGCACATCCAAATATTTCCTATTAGTGCACTAGATTGCTATCCTGAATACATTGTTCTTAATAACCTAAGATTTTCATAGACTCATCAGATTTTGTTTTCTATAAATAGCATGAAAGTCACTTGAGAGATTCCAAAAGGTTTATTGTTCTCAAACTAAATGCTGAAGAAAATTGTGTAATTTTATGAACTCATTAAGACATTTGTCTAATTATATTCTTTTAAAAAACTCCCCCTCTAACCAGAAGTATAGAATAAATTGGCAAAAATAAATGTGTAAAATACTCTAAGATTAACAATAAATAAAAACAAAGATTAATAAAGAACTAGATGCAAGGAATTATCTAGCATATGGTAGTTGTAAATTTTTATATAAATTCAATTGTTTTGATGTGTAATTATTCTCATGAAATAATATTTAGGTTATAATTGTGAAATGTAGCCTCCTCTTTGCCTATTTTTGGCTTATATCCTAAAAATAAGACACAAAAATAGCGTAATGACTAATTTCTTGCCTTCAGATTACAAATCCTATGTAACTTTGAAAGCCTTCCATCATATAGCCTATATCTTACTTTTCCTAAGTCCTCTAATTCTCATTCTCTTGAATATGATTATCCTGTTGTCACACTTCTAACCTCAGCATTTTTCTCATGCATCAGACTCATCGTTGTGTTCAGATATCTGTTAGAGAAACTGTCCCCTTCTGGAATATGATTTCTTTGTCCTTTACATCGAGAGTCTTTTACATTGTATATATAAAACCATCTCCAGCATTCTATTCCTCCACGCCTTCCTCTGAATTTATTTTAAGAATGTTTCCTTTGCCTTGAAAATGTACATTGAAACTATATAGAAAGTAATGAGAAGGGGATTTTACAGATGTTATTTTAGAAACCTCAGATTACATGCCTACTCCCATAGGTAGTAGGACTCACAGAAAATGAAACTTATTCATATATAAGTCAAACTGTCTGAATGAGCCCCATTAGCTTCATCCAGTTATAGTTTATTGGATTTACTTTGCCAAATTTTAACAAGTTAGTCGGTTTAACAAAAATTTATAAACAAATGTTCTATCAAATTTTACCTAATGAATATCAATTTCTACATCTTCTTGTTCAAAAAATGTAGACATATTTTAATTAATTTTATTTTGGCTATTTAAATAAAATGCTGTCCCTTAATTAAAATACATGAAAATAAAATATAGCAGAAAAAAAAAGATGTGCTTAGGAACTTAAAGACAATTGCTATGGCAAAGAAGACATTTTAAGAAAACTGTCTCACAGATACATTGATTTTAAAAATAAGAAAAGCACTTCCGAGGTGATAAGTTATTTGTCCAAGGTCATCAAATATACCATGGAAGGATGTACAGTATGCAAAGTATCCACAATAGTTTTAAATTTGTAAGCAGATGACCAAAAATGAGTAACAGACTCTGAAGAATGAATTCGTGTCCTAATAAAATAAAACTCACAGCCAAATTAATCTGATGCATATTTAATGATATGCATAATCATTATTGTATTGCAAGGTGATTAGCCGTAATTGCTAAAGGATTCACATATATTACTATAATTAGTATTGTTCTTACACAGTCTAACTAAGTATTTCTAGTGTTAGCAAGAGATAAAGGGAACAGCAACTAGAAGAAATGGGAAGCGTTGGGAGGTACACAGAGATCATTAAGCCTAATTCTCTTTTTATACTAATCAACACATTGAAGAATAAAGAATAGAGATACCTATTTGGGATACTTGGCATCAAAGTACAATATTTTTTCATTTTTCTGGCATTGATTCCTTGGCTCTGGGATCTGTGGAATGCAGAATTGACTGTCTTGTCAAGAGAGGAACTGACAGTTATGAGAGCTGAGAGTAAGTAAACTTTCATATTTCACTTGCTTTCTAAGAACAACATCCAGTCCCATCTTCTGCAGATGGAAGAATCAGGTGGAGTAAGCCAAGATTCTATTTTTTTTTTTCCTCAGAGAATCCTAAACTAAACTTCAACTAAAAAAAAAAAAAAAATCCAAAACAAAAACAAAACACCCAGTCTAGAATAGTGGGAGAAAAGAGAAAACTGCTATGAGCATACATAGTATGTTCTGGTTCCTAATGCAGAATCCTGTGTCTTTCTTTCTGACTGGGAGTAGCTCTGAAGCAGGCTCTGACCCCACAGTCTGAAAGTCTTCAGTACAGCTTCACCAGTAGTCAACCTGATCACTTCTCCTATTGTGTCATTTTCCCAGTTGGAAGAGCAATGATTTATAGTGAAAAAAGAAAAAAGATTTGACGTCAGACATATTTATTTGCTTCAAATTGGCTGTGTATTCTTGGGGGAGCCTGACCTCTTTGAACTTCAGTTTGTTCATCTGTTAGGTGGAGTAAATAATTTGTTCTTCATACAATCCTTGTTTGAATTTAATAAGGTACTGTATATCAAGTTTAATTACAGTGTTTGGCACATCATTCTTGGGAGGCATCTGCCATGGACCTTTTAAGCTCCTGTATGCCTTGATAAGTATGCCAAAATCACAAGGCTACGATCATTCTTTTACCTGAGAGGTGAATTAATGCATTACAAGGATACATCATGTAGTCTAGCAATGTGCTTGGTTTTTCTCAGGATAAAGAAGACATTGATTCAGTACTTGTTTTAGAAGTGGTTTCTTAGACACACCAACATGCCCCTGACTGAGACTCTTGGCATTTTGATTGCCTGACTGGGTTTGCGTTGAAATTATAGATCAATATTCAGAGAATTGACATTGTAATATTTAGTCATCTGACCCATGAAGATGGTATATCACTCCATGACTTTAAATCTTTTTAATTTCTCTTGGCATATTATTTAGTTTTCAGTGAACAAGTTTTGCACATCATCTGTTAGAATCGTCCCTAAGTACTTCATATGTTTGATGCTACTGTAAAGGGTAACTATTTTAAATTGAATTTCAAATTGTTAATCATTCATATAGAAAACAAGTTGAAGGTTCCCTAACCTCAGGATTCTTTTCTTCTAGAAAAGACGCCATTGTGTGTGTAGTCTCCACAAGCATAGTCAAATGGCCCATGCAATTTGGAAATTAGGGAACTAACACACCTAAGGTGACACGCTTGTTACTGTGTCACCATGAATAATAAAATCTTTTGTCTCCAACTCAGTAATCTAATTTTTTAATGCATCTGTGGAACTTATTAGCTCTCTTCCACATCAACAAACTTACTTACGTAGAGTTAAAAACTACATTATAATTTCTATTCCAGAAAGGATAGTATTGTTTTTACTCATCCAGGCCAAATAACACACACATGCTTCACACATACTTCATAAAATCCCACAATAAGTCAGAAGACATATATAATAATATCAAGATGTAGGTTTAAGAAGTCTGAAAACATGAACTCCTGGTGGTACCAGGAGATAGCAGACTGTCAGGACTAACAAACACAGGAAGAATGACGCTATGAATACCCTTTTTGGTGATTTTGCCAAAGCCTGATGTGGCCCTTCTCCTAGATGCCATGCATAGCTAACTTCCAATCAATGGGAATAGCCAGAGGGGGAAAAATTCTGTAGAAATTCATTCAGAATGTAGGAGGTAGAAAAAGAGAGATGTGCTTGCTGTGAGCTGAAAACATTTGATACCACCTGATCATATATGCCACAGCTAAACAGGAAATGTACATACAGGCACACTATTTATGCTGCACACTACAAGTTCATAAATATTGAGCATATATTTTCCATAGAAGAAATTTAGTATAAAAACTTGTAAGAGAATATCCTGATTGTTTTTCAAAAGCCCTAGGATATATTTAGATGATAACAACTCAACAGTCTGTTTTCCATATTGGCCAAGTTGAGCATAAAGAATTCATGAGGCTATGAGAGAATTTGAAAATGTTTTAGTCTGCTCCATAACTCTGCAGGGCTTCTAACCTTCCTTATCTTAAACACAAGGTGCCAGAGATTGTTTGAACCTTATGTAGAAAAAGAGTGATGATTTTGGAGTACGACAGTCTAATTTTGCATCCTGACTCTCCCATTTTCTGCCTCTGTGGCCAGGGCCAGTTAGTGAACTTCTGTGGCCCTTTTTATAATATAAAACATGGCGATGATAATACTCTCTGAAAAAAAGTAACAATGTCTGTCACATATAGGTACCCAGTGAATAGGACACATTAGCAACACTTCTAAGTGACACGGCTCTTTAGTGGAAAAGACAGCCTGTGATCTGGAGACTCTTGATTTTTTCACAGTATGATCAGCTAGAAAGGTTTTTGGTCCCGTAGCTCAAAGACAAATTACTCCCAGGTGAATATTTTGGAAGGAACGTAGAGAAATCCTCTCAGGTCTACATTTACACTCTGGGAGTGACCCTAGGAGAAATAACTCTGGGGAGCAAGGTGTTCTTGATCTATTGTTTAGCACCTCAGGGCTTCTCTAAAATCTTCATTTGATTTGAAATAAGATGGTCTCTTTTTTTCTTAATCTTCTTACAGAAAAGTATTTCATTCATTCAGCTCTGACCTCCTCACTGCGAAAAGGACAATGGCAACATAAGGTTGCAAAATGTGAAGGAACAATCAGGGAAGCAAATTAGCCACTCTCCTTAGAGTCAGTCCTCAAAGAAAGATTATGTCCTAAATCAAAGCAGTTAATATCTTCCGTGGCAATTAAGCCCGAGCTGCTTACAGCTCCACGAATAAACTGCAATATACCTGAGAATAGAGGGGCCATGGGGGAAGCTTTCAATTTCTGGCTCTTTGTATTTAATTAACCCTAAATAAGGAAGTGAATTTAGGGCCGGGAATGGGAAAGGAGAGAGCATTTGGAAAAGAAGCTATTGGACACTGGAGAGAGAATATCTTACAGGTTAGGAGGGCTTGTTTTTGAATTAGAGAGAGCTGTGTCAATAAAAGTAAACTAGGCAAGTAACTCAGCTTCTCTGTGCTCTGAAATATACATAGCCCAGTGAGGAAAAGAATACTTCATGAAACTGTCATATGGATTGAAAAAAATAAAGTGTGTAAGGCACCCAACACTTAATATTTATTCAGTAACAGAAAATTAGTATTATTTGAGAGTAAAATTCAAGAGTAACGTTTTTGCATCATTTGATTTTTTCCCACTTTAACTTTTATTAAGTGAGAACACACACACACACACACACACACACACACCACACCACACCTTAATAAAATGCCCTTTAATGAAGCTAGGGGTCTATATTTCCTTCAGAGCATTTCCCAAGTATTCTAAAAAAACTGTCAGGGAGAAACAGAAACAACCATTTACCAAGTATCTATTGTGTATCACCTTACTGAATATATGCTAATTGCTTCCTTCACTTAATTCTCCACCTTCTTCCAAGAGGATATTATTTACAATTTATGAATAAAGAAGTGGATATTCATCTACATGAAAAAAGTCACTCATCTGGCGAGTGTTAGGTTTCAGACTGGAACACGTGTCTAACAATAAAATTCCAACTTTTCTGAGGACAGGTGTAGAACAGTGTTTCCCAAACTTCCTTGAATAAGAAGAATTCCTGAAGACATTCGTTAGAAATATAATTTCTGAAGCATCATTCAAATCTGAATCAACAGGAAAGGCTCCCAGGAAAGCTCTATGTTTAATAAACATATCAGGCGATTATCATCACAAAGTTTGGAAAACGTCACGGCAGAACATGGAGATTTGCATCTGAACATTTTATCTGTTTATTTGAATGAAAAATTATTTCAGCAGAAACAGAATTACTTTGATAGAAGTTGATTCCATCACTTTAAATAATATCAATAATTAATGGCATGTATAAAATTAATTCTGAGTTTTTACAAAAAATGGAGATATGACATTGGAAATGCCCACAGAATCTCAACAGCAAAATAAATATTGTACAAGATTTAAAGCAAAGAATACAGTTATTTCAAATTGACTTTTACACTCCTCATTAGAATACATCACAAGGCTGGGCACAGTGGCTCAAGCCTGTAATCCCAGCACATTGGGAGGCTGAAGTGAGAGGATTGCCTGAGCCCAGGGGTTCGAGACCAGCCTGGGCAACTTGGTGAGACCTCGATTCTACAATATATCAAAAAATTAGCTGGGTGTGGTAGTGTGTGCTTGTAGTTCTGGCTACCTGGGAGGCTGAGGCGGAAGGATCGCCTGAAACCCGCTGGTTGATGCTGGGGTGGCCATGAGTGCGTCACCGCTTTCCAGCCTGGGTGACAGAGTGAGACTCTGACTCAAAAAAAAAAAAAAAAAGAATACATCACAAAATATTAAATGTTATGCCAATTTTTTAAAAGCCCAAATCAATTATTAATTAGGACACAGAATGGAATTATGCAAGCAACAAAATCTGTCAGAAGACACAAATTGAGACACACATTTTCATTTACTAGCTCTGTGGCCTTCAGCAGATTACTTAATCTCTCTGGGTCTTGGTGGCGCTATCAAAATAATACATGGAAAAATATTCTCCTTGAAGGGTTAATATATGGATTAAGAGAAACAAAATGTGACCAATAGCCTATAAATGACCTCTTATACTGAGCTATTAAAATGAGTGGTTACAATCATAATGTCTGTAGAGGTTGGCTGCTCCTTTTCTGCCAAGTCTAAATCCCTGAATGCTTTCTGGTTCTTTGCCAAGCCTAAGAGAGGGGCATTTTACAGATAGGTTGAAATGATGTTATTTCACTGGAGTCGTTATCATAGCTTCTGGGTAAGATGCTAAACTAGAATCTCTCCCTTTGTATTATCAGCTACTTAGTTGGAGTTTAAGATCTACAAATCCTTTTAACAGAGGAAAATGGAGGACACATCATCCTCCTATCATTCCTTAAAATACCTGCTATACGTCTGCAATAAAGCTCTATTGCTCACAGCTATTTCCGATCATTTCCACCGGTGAAGATAATAGCAACCTCATAGACCTTGACAATCATCTTCTAAGACAGTTCTTTAAAAATGTCTTTGGAATGTCTTGATCATCAGGAGTAAAAAGGCAAATTTAATTCTGACACATCTGTAATAAGATGGGAGTGAGAACCATAATGACAATTATAAAATTGTGTATAATAGGTATAACTTTTCAAGGATGTAACTCATTTGGAGGCATGATGTGACCCTGAAATTACTCAGTCAATAATTAGAATATTAAAAAAAAAAACTACTTGGCAAAACATCTTAGACATGTCCTGGGATATATAAAACACACTTGCCAAAGTTGTCTATGATATCTGAAAATGAGCTGACGTGTGTGGAGAACCCAAGAGGTCCAGGTTACAATTCTAACTCTTAGTATATTAGGCAGATCACCTAAAAGCTCTGAACTTTAATTTGCTCGGCTCAAACCCTCCCCCCCAAAAAAAAGGTAAGAGGAACTATCCCATAGATAAGGTGATAAAATATGCACAAGTCATAAAGTGATCTACCAATTATAGTTATAATAATGGTTATCAACAGGGCATAAATCCAATAATTATAACAATGATTTTTAAGGTGACCTTTAGCTTTAACAATTTTATTTAAAATCTCTATAAATGACAAATATGTCTTTGTTAAGGTACTGGGAATTCTGGCTGCCAAAGATAGAGACATTTAAATCATAGTTTCTTCTTTTCCCTAGTTGAAATCAAACTTAGCAAAGTACTTATGACTCTGATATCAAGTTTTATAACATAGTCTTGGTCCTTCTGAGTTCTATATTCTTGAGTTCCATGTTTACACCCTCCCCCTTATTCTTTTCACAAGTCCACTTTTTTGAACCCCTACAATTTTCCAGATATGGAAAGAGACTTTTATATCAGAAAGCACACTGGTTTTGGAGCCAGGATTGTACAATGCTGAGCACACTGGTTTTGTATTCAAGTTGTGGTTATGCCACTTACCCAGGTTTGGTAACTTGACCTCCCTAAGACATCTGTCTCCCTATCTGTAGAATGCAAAGTGTTATAAACACTAGATGTAGGAACATAAAGCCAAATATACAGTTTGCATTCTTTAAGTATTTGTCAGTTCTATTCATTGTAACCCTCTGTGCTCCATGAGGCTGCTATCCAATTCCAGTGAGCCCCATTTTGTTGCTGCTATCCAGATAGATAATTCTGATGCATTCTTGTTTGCTGAAAAAGGAGTGAGCTAGGACCTTTAACTTCCCCTAGTGAGGCAGGATTGGGGGAAGTGGGGAAGAAGACAAGATAGCAAGTAAACTCAGTTTCCCACACAGCCAAAGAGGATAACCCTTCCAAGAGCTTGAAACTCTCCAAAATAGATGGGCTTTCCCAGTAACTCCCACATAATCTGGCATCCAAGGCCAAACTGTCTGGCACCTAGGTGTTCTCTTGGTTCTGGGCCATAAGCAACAATCTTCACATGCATGTCCTTTAAAACAGAAGGACCACCAAATATAGGGTACATCTCCCAGAGAATCCAACAACTTCACCTAAGTCTGCATGGTTCTCCATGAAAAGATGAGAGGACAGAGACACATTGTGCCTCTTCTTGCTGGCACCTGATTTGTAAATTTTCCTCATGAATCCCATTACTTAGCCAATACAGTGTGGTATTGTGGAATCTGCTCTCATCCACCTTGCTCCACAGTTGTCATCAGCCCTCTGAACATCATTATAGAACAAGTTTCAAGCGATGTATAACCTCTTATTAACACCCTGGCTCTCTGCATTACTCCTCTGCTATTTACTCCTCACTATCTGGATTGTTTTAGGAAATGATTTAGGTAGGGTAGACCCCAAAATGGCAAATCACTTTTTTTGTAAGACCTCTGTTTTCCTTTAATCTAATGCTATATTATTGGCTATCCCAGAGAATATGATCAGCAAGGATAGATGCTATCATTAGCTTTTATTTATATAATAACCCTCCCTTATTAAATCTATTTACAAACTGGTGACATAATGAGATTCCAATAAAACCTTAAATGGTTTATGGATACTACTAATGATCCCAAATTAAGACTCCCTCAAATCTAAAGTCACATTTTTTTAACCTCATATTTATTGCCTTTATAAAGCATTATATAATTTCTCTTAGACAACTTTGCACTTATATCAGGATGCTATGGCTTTAACAATTTTTAGGGTGCTATTTTAGAGGGACTCTTTTTTAGTTCCTGTTAGTGACCCAGTAATTGTTTTCATGGCTCTCCAGTCAAGCGTGAAGTGCTCTGATAGCATGTCAACCAAATGTCAAATACTGGAGGAGAGACTCTATGAGTGTTATTGTGATTGATTGATTATTTGAATCTTTCTGCTCCCAGCTGCTCCTTGCATGTTGTATCAAGATAGATGGACATTGGAGAGGAGACATTTTGAATACAGTAAAAGTTGTATGTGTCACTTTGTAGAAAACAGGGAAAAGCAGGAGGAAAAGGGCAAGGAGGCCTTCTATGTAGATTGATGAAGGGAATTCTGTGTATGAAATAAAAAATATACATGTTTTGTAGGATAGCCAGGCACATTAAGCTGATGAAAATAGCCTATAGCCATGAGGCTCCAGTAGCTGAGTTTAGATTCCTGGTTGTTTCCTTGTGGACCTGTCTGGGAGGACACATAGTAGAGAATAATATTGCTTCTAGAATCTAAATTATCCAAAGATATAGAAGAAAAATTGAGGGAGACTAAAACATGAGTCAGACCCCAGTGCCATTTGGCCCATTTAACACTATAATCCACTTTCCCTAATGAATTAAAGACATTTATTTAGAGTATGTCCTGTGGCAGGTTTTACAAATCAATAAGACAGACTTCCTGCCCTTAAGAAGCTAATCACATAAATACTTGTAACAAAATGCTGTGTTTTTGAGCAGCATAAAATCCCAATACAAATATATATATATACATATTTTAGTTTGGAAGAAAGAAACTCATTTATAAAACAAATACTGGCCATAACTAAAGTCAAAATAAAATACTCCTTTTAGCAAATAAAATATTTGAATACTAATTATTAAAAATAAAAAATACTACCTTAAAAAAGTAATAATTAATAAATTATTACTGATCGTAAGATGAGTAAGATAGAGACTTCTAAATACCTGCTTTACACTGAATGTGCTCAACAAATTATTGAAAATGTTTGGTCTACCCCAGCCATCTCAAGAAATCTACCCCTTTTTGGGTTATTCACAAATATCTTTCCTCAGTCTAAGAAAGAGAAACAAGATTTTCAAGAAATTAATCATAAAAAAAAACCTTAAGTTATCTGTCTCTCCTCTAAAAGGCTTGCTAATTTTTCTATTTAATGTAGCAAAATTTTATATAGAAATATTTTTTGAGAAAAAGATAAGTTAATCATAGGATGTACTTGCTTTTAACTAAGAGAAAAAAATGACAAGAAAAAGAAGTTTAGACATTTCTCAAGCAAAAGTGTATCTCTTTATAGCATCAGCCCAATGATTCAATACAGATAGCAATAATTTTGCCAGTTGGTTGAATAAGAGCTATTAAACACCCAGTGGCCATGAAAGGGCTATCCTAGGTACTCTAAGGAAATACAAAGAAAAAAGTCAATATGATCCCTGTCCTTGAGGAGTTTAAAATTCAACAGAAAAAGGGCAGGCTCATGTGAAATATATGTGTAATATATATATATATATATTATGTTAAAGGCACATAAATTCGAATTTTGATGATTTGAAGAAGATAATATTACCATGGATTAAATGATCAAAATAAAATAAGAAAAGTGACATCTTTTAGTGATACCCCGAAGGAAAATAATGTCTTAGAGTGATATCCTTATATAAGTAAAACAAGTACTAATTAAATATAAGAGACTTAATTCTCCTGCTGAAAATAAGAAAAGAGCTTTTTCTCTCCTTTTACTTTGAGTATTTTCTTTAGAGAGTCTGTGGTTATAAGTACTTTCTCTTCTCTTTTGAAAACTAGATAGGCCTGTTGTCAGCTTTAGGACACTGAAATGTCTTTTTTTTTTTCTGAGTTGGAATCTCACTCTGTCACCCAGACTGGAGTGCAGTGGCCGCTCCTGGCCACCGCAGCCTCGACCTGCTGGGCTCTGGCGATCCTTCTGCCTCAGCCTTCCAAGTAGCCGGAATTACAGGCATGCGCTACCACGCCCACTTGATTTTTTGATTTATTGTAGAGATGAGGTCTGGCTGCCCAGGCGGGTCTCGAACCTGCGGGCTCAGGCAATCCACTCACCTCAGCCTCCCAAAGGCGTGGGATTACAGGCTGAGCCACCAAGCCGGCTTGAAATGTCTTTTTAAAGACCCTAAGAATCATTTCTTTGAAACGTAAATATCAAGTACTAGTTTATCTCTATTTCCTAGTTTCTGTGGGAGAGTAGAGACAAAACTTTGGCCACTAGGCCCAAGTTGTAAAATGATCTCCCATCAAAAAGATGTAAGAAACTTGTCCCTTTCCTCCCACCCAATAAGGCCGATTAGCGAATGCAGATGATCTCCCAAATTACCAGGTAAAGTGAGAATGAATTATGGGTAAAAAATGGTGATTTCAAATCCTTTTATATGAGGACTAGTTATTGTTTTCTTTGAAAACAGGTATATAGGCCATTGCCTTGCTAAGGTATGGTGTGATCATGTGCTCTTTGAGCTATGGTCAGGCCATGTTTTCTGCCTTGGGAAGGTGAATCTCCTCTTTCTTTCTCTCTCTCTCTCTCTCTAATTTACTTTTAAATAAACTATGTTTTCTAATCTTTTTTTAATAAAAGAAAACATGTGTGTAATGGGTTGTTATTAGCTTGGCTACATAAAAGGTGAGATTTCTCTCTGTTTTGTCTTCTTTTAGCATATTGGCTACAACACAAATCAAATTCTGGTTTAATGGCTCTTCAGTAATAAAACACCTTTTCCCCCCTACCTTTGTAGACAATATTTCTGTGTTGGGAGAAGATTTTGCTTTTAATTCTATTTCCCCAACATATGTCAATTAAAAGCATTCATCTACAGTTTAAAACCAAATAAAGTTAATTCTCTTAAACTGGGGTAGACTAAAACATGAAAGCTTTTAAAAATGGTCTTTCATATTTATTTATTTATGTTTTAATTGGACTATTTACAACTATATGCCAATATTGGGCCATTTTAATTCTAGTGTCATGGGTATGTATGTTTAAAGACAGCTAAATTTAAAAAAAAAACGAAAGGATAAAAGAAAGATAGGAAGGGAAAAGTTTTTTAAAAGTAAAAACTAAGTTTATTACAAATTTCATCTAGTTTGTAACTGTATATAGATCAAAGTTTCTCCAGTTTTTGAGAGAAGATAGTATTTACTTCACAGTTTATGTGAGCACAGCTCAAGTCAAGAAATCAAACTTGGCTAGCCTCTCTAGAAGCCCTACCAGACACCTCAACGATATCCCAATAGCAATCTTCTCTTTCAAAAAATTACTGCTGTCAAAATTAACAAGAAAGAACAGACTTGAATCACATTATCAACTCAAAGAACCTAACAGATATATAGAATTTTTTCCCAACAGAAAAAGAATATGCATTCTTCCTAATAGTACACAAAACATTCTCTAGAATAGATCATGTTAAGTCACAAAACAAGAAATAACAAATTTAAGAAGACTGAGATCATGTCAAGTATCTTTTCCAACCAAAATAGAATGAAACTAGAAATCAGTAACAGCAAGAAAACAAACAAACAAAAAAACTGTAAATGTGTGGAAACTACATAATACATGAATACATAATACTTCTGAATAATCACTGGCTCAAAAAGGAAATCAGAAAGAAATTTAAAATGTCTCAAGACAAACAAAAATGAAGATATAACCAAAACTTGTGGGGTGCAGGACAAACAATACAAAGAGAAAAATTTATGTCAATAAGCACCTACATTAAAAAAGAAGAAAAATTTTAAATAAGCAATCTAAACTTGTACCTCAATGAACAACTAAAAGAAGAACAAACTAAAACCAAAATTAGCAAAATTAAAGATATGAATACCAGAGCAGAGATAGATCAACTACAGAAACAATGGGGAGGAGGAAATCACAAAACTGAGTGTTTTTGAAAAATCAAACAAAATTGACAAACCCTTATATAAGCTAAGAGTGGGGAGGGCTCATGTAATAAAATCAGAATGAAAGAGAAGATATTACAATGGATGTCTCTAAAATATAAAGGATGATTAGGCAGTATTATGCATAATTGTTTTTTTGCTTTTTTTGTTTTCTTTTTTGTTTGCTTGTTTGTTTTGAGTTGGAGTCTCACTCCATTGCCCATGCTGGAGTGCGGTGGCATGCTCACAGCCATTGGGCTTCAGCGATCCTTCTGCTTCAGCCTTCCAAGTAGGCGAACTACAGGAGCGTGCTACCATGCCCAGCTAATTTTTTATTTATTGTAGACACAGGTCTCACCAAGTTGCTCAGAGGCTGGTCTTGAACCCGTGGTCTCAGGCAATCCACTCACCTCAGCCTCCCAAAGTGCCTGGATTACAGGCTGAGCCACCACTGAGCCTGGCCTATTTATGCATAATTATATACCTAAAAATCAAATAACTTACAGGAAATACAAAAATTTCTGGAAACATATTCTGCCAAGACTGAATCAAGAGGAAATAGAAATCCTGAACAGATCAATAACAAATATGGAAATTCAAGAGGTAACCAAACCTCTCAACAAAGAAAAGCCCAGGATCAAATGACTTCACAGTTAAATTCTACCAAACATGAAGAAATTGAATGGAACTTTTGAATGCATTTATGAGGCCAGAATAACGCTGTTATCAAAGCTAGAAAAGAAAACTAGAGACAATATCTCTAATAAAAATAGATATGCAAATCTTTGATAAAATACTAGCAAACCTAATTCAACAACACCTCAGAAAGATTATACAGCAAGACCAAGTGAGGTTTATCCCTAGGATATAAAGCTTATTTAACATATGCAAAAAAATCAATGTGATATACCACATTAACAGAATAAAACATTAAACCCACATGGTTGTCTCAATAAATAAAGAAAAAAATTCACAAAGTTTATTATTCTTTTATAACAAAAATTTAAGAAATTAGAAATAAAAGAAAATATCCTCAAAAAGGTCATATATGACAAGTCCATAGTTAATATGATAATCAGTGGGGAAAAACTGAAAGCATTCTTCCTAATAGTACACAAAACATTTTCTCTAATGTCTGGTACAAAATAAGGATGCTCAGTCTTACCACTTCTATTCAATATAGTACATAAAATAGTAGCAAGAGCAATGAGGCAAGAAGAAGAAATAAAAGGCCTTTAAATTATAAAAGAAGAAGTAAAATTATCCCTGTTTGTGAATGACATGATCCCATATGTAGAAAACACCAAAGACTACGAAAAAACTCTAAGAATTAGAAAATGAATTTAGCAAAGCTGCAAGACACAAAGTCAACATACAAAAATTAGTGGCATTTATTTATACCAATAATGATCTATACAAACATTAAATTGAGAATACCACCACATTTACAATAGCATAAAAAACAATACAATATCTAGAAATAAATTTCACCAAGAAAGTGAACCATCTATACACTGAAAACTAGAAAACATGATGAAAAAAAAATGGAAGACACAAATAAATAAGAAAACTAACTATGTTTATAGATTGAAGGAATCAATATATTTTAAATGTCCACACATCTCAAAGTAATCTACAGATTCAATGCAATCCTTATCAAATTTCCACATTTATCACAGAAATTATAAAGATAATCCCAAAATTCATATAGAACCAAAAAAGACCCCAAACAGCCAAAACAATCTTGAGAAATAAAAGCAAAAGAAAAATTAGAGGCAACAGAGCTCATGATAGCAAATTCTATGACAAAGCTATAAGAATCAAACTAGCATGGTACTGGAATAAAAATAAACACATAATCCAATAGAACAAACAGTGAGCCTGGAAATAAAAGAATACACAGTCAACTAATTTTCAACAAGGGTATCAAGTATATTGCTATAGTTTAGATATGATTTGGCTCCACCAAAACTCATGTTGAAATTTTGTTTGAAATATAGTGATTTGGGGAGGTAGAGTCTAGTAGGAGGTGTCTGGGTCAGGGAAAAATCTCTGAGGAATAGATAATGCCCTCCTATAAGAGTAAGGTAGTTTTTGCTATGGAGAGACTGGATTAGTCCCCTTTTTTTTTTTTTTTTCTGCTTTTGAGATTCAGGGGATACATATGCATGTTTGTTACATGGACATATTATTGTGGTAGAAATCTGATCTCAGGTGACCCATTGGGTCTCAGGTGTTCAATTCCCATATCAGTGAACAGTGTACCCAACAGGTAATTTCTGAACCCTAATCTCCCTCCAGATCCCTCCCCTTATTTGTGTCCCCAGATCTATTAATTCCATCTTTGTGACCATGGAACTCCTACATATGAATGAGAATATGCAGTGTTTGGTTTTCTGTTTCTGAGTCAGTTCAGTTAGGATGATGATCTCCAGATCTATCCAGTAGCTGCAAAGAACATGATTTCATTCCTTTTTATAGCTATGTAGTATCCCATGGTCTATATATATACCACATTTTATTTATTCAACCAATTGTTGATGGGCACCTAGGTTGGTTCCTTAATTTTGCTATTGTGAATAGTGCTGCAATGAACATGAATACAGGTATCTCTTCTACCCAAAGGAAAAGAAATCAGTATTTTAAAAAATGGATTAGTTGGTGAAGGACTGGATTAGTTCCTGTGAACGTAGGCTGTATAGTTAGAATACTCCTCAGTTTTGCTTTTTTACATCTGTCTGCTTCCCCTGTGACCTTGACCTTGTTGTGACACAACAGAAAAGGCCTCAGCAGAAGCCACCCAGACGTCAACACTATGCTTCTTGAACTTCCCAGTCAGAAGAACCATAAACTAAATCAAACTCTTTTTCTTTATAAATTACCCAGCCTCAGGTATACTGTTATAGCAACACAAAAACTAAGACAAACACACAATAGGAAAAGAACATTATCGTCAATAAATGATGCTGGGAAAATTGGATTTCCACATGCAAAGTAATGGAATTGGACCCTTATTGTACCTCATGCAAAAAAATCAGCTCAAAATAAGTTAAAAACCTTTGGTAAGCCCTAAACTGTAAAATTCGTAAAAGAAAACATAGGAAAAAGCTTCTTGTCATTGACCTTGACAATGATTTATTTCAAATATCATTCTAAAAGCTCAGACAATAAAATCAGATGGCCTCAAACTAAAAAGTGTCTGTGCAACAAAGAAAATAATTAACAAAATGAAATCTCAGCCTACTGATTGTGAGAAAATATTTATAAATCATACATCTTAAAGGATTTTCTACTCAAAAATATATGAAACTCACATAACTCAAAAGCAAAAAACAAATAGATCAATTTAAAAATGATGGGCAAATGACCTTAATAAACTTTTTTTCCCCCAAAGAAGACATTAAAATGGCTAACAGGTAAATAAAAATGTATACAAGATCACTAATCATCAGGCAAATGCAAATCAAAGCCACAAGGATCTGTCACCTCACACCTGTTAGGATGGTTATTGTCAAAAAGACAAGAGATAACAAATGTTGACAAAGGTGTAAAGAGAAAAAGAACCCGTACACTGTTGGTGTGAATGTAAATTAGTAAAGTCATTATGAAGAATAGTATGAAGATTCTTCAAAAATTTAAAAATAGTACTACCATCTGACCTAGCAATCTCTCTTGTGAATATTTACCCAAAGGAATGAAATCAGCATCTCTGTTCTCCCTGCTCACTGTAGCATTACTCACAATATCTGAGATATGGAATAACCTAAATGTCTGTCAGGTGAAGGATTAGATAAAGAAATGGAATCTGCCTGGGGGATGGGGACACACCTCATCAACAAGAGTACCCGCATAATGAATATTTGTATACCTAACCCTGAATCGTATCCCACATCTTTAAAATAAAATGATAGTCTATTCATTAAAAAAAGTAATTGTGGTATGTATGCACAATTGAATATTACAATTCCTAAAAAAAAAAAAAAATAGAGCTTCAAAGAGCTAGAATCATAGAGAAAGAGATTCTGCCAATTGTGACAAGATGCATAAACCTGGAGGATATTATTTTAACATTATGCTAAGTGAAATAAACCAGACACAAAGAAAAATACTACACAACCTTATTTGTATATGGATTCTCAGAAAGTTAAATTCATAACATCAGATAGTAGATTGATTACCAAGTATGGTAGAAAGAGGAGTGAGTCATTGTGAGATACAGGTCAGATGGAACAAAGTTGTAGTTATATAGAATGAATAATTCTTACGAGTAGCCAACAGATGCATGAAAAATGCTCAGTCTCACTAGTCAACAAAGAGATGGAAATCAAAACCACACTGAGATACTACCTGACTCCAGTCAGGATGGCCATTATCAATAACAACAAACAACAGATTTTGGAGAGGATGCGGGGTAAAGGGAACACTTCTACACTGTTGGTGGGAGTGTAAATTAGCACAATCTCTGTGGAAAACAGTTTGGTGATTCCTAAAAGATCTAAAAATTGACCTTCCATACAGCCCTGCAATCCCCCTATTGAGAATATATCTGAAGGAACTCAAACCACTGAAAAAGACACCTGCACAGGCATGTTTATTGCAACATTGTTCACAATCGCAAAAACATGGAACTTACAATGCTGCCCAACGAAAGAGGAGTGGATTTTAAAAAATGTGGTACATATTCATGATGGAATATTACACAGCCACAAAGAAGGACAATATTAAGAACTTCGCAGCAACTTGTATGGATTTAGAGTCTACAATGCTGAGTAATCTATCACAGAAACAAAGAACTGAGTATCACATGTTCTCATTCATAAGCGAACCTTGAACTATTGTCATAATACTATAAGAAAAAGGATTGGCAGTAGTGGGGAACTGCTGGCGAGGTAGAGGGGGCGGGTGGGATCGGCAGCAGTAGGAAACTGCCAGGAGAGGGGAGGCACACTTCAACAACAAGGGTATCTGCCTAACAAACATTTGTATAACTAATTCTGAATTTACCCCACATCTTTAAAATAAAAAAATTTTTTTAAATAAAGCATGGATAAGTCTAGAGATCTAATGCACAGTATGATGACTGCAGTTAATAATATTGCATTATATACTGAAAATTTGCCTACCAAACCAGAATATGAGAGGGAAAAATAAATGTTTGATGTTCTTCTATTTATTAGTACAAGATAAGGTGTATGGAGATGGACATGGAGCTATTAATTTGCTAACTCTAGTAATCGTTTCCCAATTTATATAACTAAAACATCATGTTTTACACCTCAGAATATACTATTAGAAACAAAAACAAAACAAAAACACGTTGTAACTATTATGATAATTACTTCATAGAATTCCTTTCTGCTTTTCATTGCTCAATTATGCATCCTTAGAAACCTTAGTGTGGTCTTGCTCATTAAAAAAAAATGTATGTCTTTTAGGTTTCCTTTCATCTACAGTTTCCCCCTCCATCTCTGTCTTTTTTTTTTACAAATTTCTGTTAAAAACCAAAGCCATTTAATTTTCAGATTTCCACAGTCTGAAATGGTATTGTGTTTTTTAATAAGAGGCACACGTGCATACACACAAAATACTGCACAATCTCACTTATATATGAAATCTAAGCTGAATACATAAAAAGAGATAGTAGAATAATAGTTACTAAGTGTAGCGGAAGAGGGATGGGTCATTGTGAGGTAGAGGTCAAATGGTATCTGTCAATGAAGAATGGATAATTGTGGCATATATACACAATTGAATATTACTTGGATTTAATAACTAACTATATTTTTGTGGTATTATCAGACATTGTTGTTCATTGCAACTCTATTTAATAATTGGAGGCACAAAACAGTGCTATTTGACTCATACCATTTTAATTTGTTAGCTGAAATAAATTTATTTATTTATTTTATTTTATTTATTTATTTTTTGAGTTGGAGTCTCACTCTTTCGCCCAGACTGGAGTGCAGTGGCCGCTCCCGGCCACCTCAGCCTCGACCTGCTGGGCTCTGGCGATTCTTCCGCCTCAGCCTTCCAAATAGCTGGAACTACAGGCGCAAGCTATCACGCACGGCTAATTTTATTGATTTATTGTGGAGATGAGGTCTCGCCAAGTTGCCCAGGCGGGTCTCGAACCCGCGGGCTCAGGCAATCCACTCACTTCAGCCTCCCAAAGCGTGGGATTACAGGCTGAGCCACTGAGCCCGGCTGAAATAAATTTATAAAGAGATATCTTCCTTTTAAAGAGTAACTATCCTTATTTGGCTTACCCAGAGTTAGATGAATATGGGAAAGGGGAATATAAAGGCTTGATGTTCTCTTGCTATTTGTTCACTTACAAGATAATGGACTTGACTCTCTGTCATCCTGCAAAGGTAAACAATTGGCTTTTTAATATCCCTTCTGAACTTCCAAATTTAAACATTTTACAAGTTTCAGTACATTCAAATTGGTATCTTAATTGAAGATCAAGTTGTTCCATTTTTGAGCAGTAGAAACCTCTTCAAGTTGATTTCTGAGTCCTTTTGACATTATCTTTGTAGTCTTTGATATATTTTTTGCTATCTGATGTAGCAGAGTTCCAGATTTATTTTATGCATTTCCTGTCCTAGACTCAGGATCAACTCCTCCCCAAAATGCCCTGGTTTCTTTCAGTAGAAAATGGCATTTCAATACTACAAAGCTGAGCACTGAGGATGGTCACTACCAGGGTTTGTCAATATTTCCAGACCCATTTAGTAGACAGAGTGGGACACACACACACACACACACACACACACACACACACAACATATGCATGTATACACCAATATATATTAAATTTTAAAATATAAGTCATCTCATGAGTTTATACTGATGTTTTCAAATTGAATAAAGTGCTGGATGATGTTTATTGAACTTTAAAAATATTGTGACTGCATCTTTTTCTGCATTGAGTATTCTGATTCCCACAAATACACAGTATGACAGACTTGGAATGTACTGTAATATCTAATATGCTTTATCTAATGCTATACACATAATAGAAACATAATTATTTCAGAATAGCAATACTATTACTATACAAAATTCATTTTCTCCAGATTGAGAATGCTTTCAAAGACACAGTGATAGAATGAGAGTATCCTATAATTTTTCTTTTCTTTCTTTTTTTTTTTGAGTTGGAATCTCACTCTGTCACCCAGGCTGGAGTGCAGTGGCATGCTCACGGCCACTGCAGTCTCGACCTGCTGGGCTCAGGTGATCCTTCCGCTTCAGACTTCCAAGTAGCTGGAACTACAGGCGTGCATCACCATGCCTGGCTAATTTTTTGATTAATTGTAGAGATGGGGGCTCACCAAGTTGCCCAGGCTGGTCTCGAACCCATGAGCTCAGGCAATCCACTCACCTCAACCTCCCAAAGTGCTGGGATTATAGGCATGAGCCACCATGCCTGGCCCAAGTATCTTACAATTTTTCATGTGTTTTTTTGGTTTTTTTTTTTT
>NW_007249924.1:58805-64056 GCF_000164805.1 Carlito syrichta | reverse complement strand
GGGTCAGGCAATCCACTCACCTCAGCCTCCCAAGGGCGCGGGATTACAGGCTAAGCCACCGAGCCCGGCCACGTGTTTTTTTTGTTTTCCCCCATATTGTACAAACAGTAGTAAAGGTATAATGATATTAATACTATACTATTAGTATTAGTATATCAACTATAATTAATATATTTATATTTTTATATACGCTATCCCTATTCTCCCTCCCATATTTTAATTTAAGGATGTTATATATCTCTATTGTCAAAATTTATATTCATTCCATTTTAGCCCTTACTTAAACTTAGTTCTATAGGACAGTTTATATTTAATGTTCACTACTGCTCCTTGATATGAGCATTTCTCTAAGTGTTTTGTTTATATGAAATTTGTCCTCTAGATTTTTTTAGGTAATCAATAGGAAACTATTCCCTTAGTTCTTGTGTGTTAATATATATTTTTCACATCCTTTACACTTGACAGTAAGTTTTACTAGATAGCATATGTTTACCTCACATTTTTATTTCCTTGACTATTTAAACATTGCTCCTTTTTCTTTTGGTACAAGACATTGCTGTTAAAAAGTCTGATGACAGTTTAATTTTCCTTTTAAATCATATGCTATTTTTACCTGGATATCTCCACAAATTTTTCATTTTTAAGTCCATAGTTTTATTCAAAATACTGTTGTTGTCTACCCTGGATCATAATTTTCAGGTTCACAGTCTGCTCTTTAAATCTGTTTTTAATTTTTTTTAGGAACTTTTTTTGGATTATAATTTTTATCTTCTGTTCCTCAGTTTTGGTTTACTTCTTCAAGCATACCTATCATTCATAGAATAGATCGTCTTTTTATATCTTCAATATTTTTTGGCATGCTTTCATTTTCTGAAGGGATGTTATTCTTCTCCTTATTCTATTTTTTTTTTTTTTAGTTGGAGTCTCACTCTGTTGCTCAGATTGGAGTGCAGTGGCCGCTGCCGGCCACCGCAGCCTCGACCTGCTGGGCTCCGGCGATCCTTCCGCCTCAGCCTTCCAAATAGCCGGAATTACAGGCGTGCGCCACCACGCCTGGCTGATTTTTTGATTTATTGTAGAGATGAGGTCTTCCTGCCCAGGCGGGTCTCGAACGCGCGGGCTCAGGCAATCCACTCACCTAAGCCTCCCAAAGGCGCGGAATTACAGGCTGGGCCACCGAGCCCGGCTCCTTATTCTGTTTTTATAAATAATAACTTTATACAGACTTTGACCGTGTTACTTTTCTGTTGTTCATTTTTTTTTTTGTTAGTTCCTCTGAAGTTTTGGGAGGAGGCTTGGCGGAGATTGCTTTTCAGACTTCACAGAGCTCCCTCTTCTGCCATTTTTGGGTAGTGTTCAACCTATGGCCATGCTTTCTGAGGTTTTCTGGCTCTGTGCTCCTTCCTCACTTTTATGTAGACATTTTTTCCTCCTTTGACTTTACTGTTTTTGTCCAATTCTATGTTGATTCTCTCCCAGAAGTTTTTCTTCAGTGTGGGGCACTGTAGAAGACAGATGCCCTGGCTATTCAATGATGATAATTCGCTAGGTCTAGAACAATGCAGCTCCTTCAGAATCTCTTATTGTGTGCTACTTGCACCAGTTTGTGATCGGGGTAGGTAAAATTTATCTTTTTTGAGGAGCTATTGTCAAGTTGGTACTGTGTCTTCCGAAAAACACCTTGGAAGCTCCAGGAATTGTCCTATTAGAGGTTCTTAGTCTCTCATTGATTTTCTCTGCTTCTTTCAGCTCAGATGCTGATACACACAGATCTTGTGGCTACTACTGTTTTAACTTCAACTGCCTATACTCTTGTAAATGCTGCCCTTGGATTTTTGCACTTGCTATCTGATTGCGATGTCATTTTATATGGGAATTTGGAAAGATTCAAAAGCATGCTTGCACTGTCATTCTGTCATCCCAGAATTCCATGCTGTAGCACTTAATACACTGTGGGTTTACATTATGTGTCAGGTTAAATCAAATCTAAGAATGGAATAGATAAAACAGGAAAATTCTAAGTCATAGATTGTTATCAACATGTACTGGTATACGTTATACTGTGCAAATACACACAAGTTGATTATGCAGTGTGGCTTAAGAGAAAATAGGACATATGGAGAGGAACAAAAGTATTATTGTTATTTTTTAGCATGAATTTAACAAAGAAAAAATGGTAGATGTTCCAGAAATTCGCAGTTGGTCAGAAAAAAAAACACCAAAATCTTGTCATCAGCTTCACTTTCCTTTACTAGGGCTCTATATATTCAAAATCATCCTGGCTTAATGGCAAAACTCAAAGATATTCATGTAGGCATAGACAAGGATCTCCCAACCATAAGTGTTCTCATTAGCCAAGTGCTCAAGACTATTTGTTCTCAATCTGATCTTATCACCAAGTCTTACAAATTGTCTAACTACTTATTGGTCTAACCTAAAAGGAAATACTGAGACTTACTTCTTTTTGATCTGCACTTTAAGATTCCTCTTCAATTCTGATGGTCAGCTATTATATAGGTCTGCAGAAAGATCTCAGTTAAGAGTACCAGTTTATTAAAGGATCAGCATGAATCAAAATCAATGAGGAAAACTTTCTGAAGTAGAAGTAACCTGCTTTAAAAAGTACACTAAAAATTATTTCAATATCCTCTAGAATTTACTATTACAAATAATAAATCTGGCTGTTTCTGTAATTGAGATCCTCTACTTCTTTCCTTTCCCCTCCTCTACCTTTTCTTTTTTCTTTTTGTCTTATTGTGAAGTCACACAGTATGTAGATCAAACCTATGTGGTTTGAAATCAACCAGACATCAGTTCAGATATAGCCATTTACGAGTCATGGGACCAAGAGAATTCACTTAATCCCCCCAATCTTTATTTTCCTCATCAGTGAAAAGGGAATAATAACAATCCCTAGCACTCAGAATGTTGTGAAGTTCAATTGTGCATTTATAGTGGTTAGCAGCATATAGCACAAAGTAAGCATTTAGTAAAGATTAGCTATTAAAGTACTTTATTATTGTCATCACTATTAGTTTTGACCTTTAGAATTCAGAAATCTCCTTAGACTATATCTAGACACAGATCTTTATTGTAACCATGAATAGTTGGACAAAACCTTTCATTTTTACACATTATAGCATTTATCACAGTTTACTGGCATTGCCCTTTTACTTATCAACATTTAAAAAAGAACTTAATGTTATAGAAGACAGGGAGTATGTGACTCCGTCTGAAAGACACATTCAACAACAAGTATTTGATGAATGCATGAGTAAATGAATTAAATTGTTATTCCAAATATCGAGATATAAAGAATGAGATGACCTGGATAACAAATAGGGAAAATACTGTAGTTCATCTGTAAGTCAATATATTGGCAGCGATTTAAACATCTGTGCCTTTTAAGATTGATTATTATAAGTAAGTGACCTTTGATTAATTGCCAAAATCCAGTTCTCCATTCCAGATAATCCAGTCAGATGTTGGTCTCAGGTAACGTACTCAAAATATATGCCTCAGGAAGCACTGCCTGCACAGTTCTCTGACTTCCTTCCCCTTACAACTTTTCTATTAGTATCATCCCTCTTGAAAAGCAGCCTTCCCAGACAGGAAATTCTGCAGCTAGCCTTTGAAGACCAGTTGCATGTATGTAACATCAGCATTACTTTTGGCTACTTCTGAGCACACATGAATAAGCAGTGAAATGAGACCCCAGCTTAGCAATTCTTTAGTAAATGAGTGGGAAACCATGCTCTAGGCAGTTATTGATATTACTAAATGGCCCTTGAAAATTGTCCATTGGAGCTGAAAGCGTACTCTGTTTCTTCTAGGCCTTGTATTTTCTTTAACTTTCTTTTTTTGGGATTTCAGTGCTATATGCTCCGCTTTGTAAACAAGACAGCAGCCCACTGGATATGCCCTTTCATGTGATACTTTAAGAAAAAAGTTAACTTCAAATCTGCAGTCCATGGATATAAATACAAATACAGTAGTGAAAAAGAACTTCTGAAGCTCAGATACTTAAGTAATATGCTCAAGATGGCAATACTATCAATCTGTAACATGAACTTGGAACCTTTTAATCCAATTCACCTATAATAGCATGTCACTGAAATGGAGCTGAGATCCAAACTTCTTGATAATAAACTCCTTCTATAATACCATGTTGCCTTGAAAGAGAAGTGAGAAAATGCCATGAAAAAAATAATCAAAAGCAAGTAGAACGCTCAGTTATGTTAGGTATAAGGCAACCAAATAATCAACACCCAAAAATGCAGCATTTGAAAGATAGATATTTACTTAGGGTGGGGGATTACTGTGCACTGTTTATATAGAAAACAAATAATTAGTGGCATGATGGTGATAATGATGATTTTGCTACTAATATGCTGAAATTTCAACACTTTCCCATTTAATGGTGGGCTGCACACTGACTAATTCCTCCCAAATCCCACTGCTGGAAGCCTGCACCTCTAAGCTTTTAGGCTTATCTCTAAGCTTTTAGGTTTATCTATTATTCATGCTGCTTGTTTGTACAATATGACTGATTATTCAATGTTTGGCCAAATAGTAAGATGATATTTTGTTCTCCATGAAAACTCATGGCAAATGCTTGAAACTCTAAAATTAGACTGTGGAGTAGAAGATTGTGGGGAGGCAATTAAGTTGAAGCGGGTCAAAAGTAAAGAAATAAAAAGTGCTTTATGTTAAGTGTAGAAATTTTTCAGTCATCAACAATCCCGAGAAACTCATATTACATGACTATGAATACCTCAGTTTATCTTGAACATTATGAAACAATATAATTGAGAAATTTATGTTTTAAAATATGAACAATGTTAAACATTTTTGATGCTAAAAAAATGTTATACACGTGAACCAAATGTCATTTTCTGTTTGACACACACATGCACATATACGTCAACACACAGGCACTCACTTTAGGCTCTCACTTTTTTAAAACCAAAACTTAAAACACTTTAAGTAACTGGGAACTTGAGATTTCTTTTTATAAGAGGATATAGGCGGTGAGTTGTGATTGGAAAAAAGCCTAGTAAATTGGAGAACAGAAGGGGTTGAGTAGGTCATTTTAGTTTGAGGAAATATGTGAGGTTAGGTGACATTAAAAAAATCGTCGCATTCTCTACCTCTAGTCAACTGGGCCTTATAATAGTAACTATCGGAATTAATCAGCCCCACCTAGCATTTCTCCATATCTGTACTCACGCCTTCTTTAAAGCCATACTCT
>NW_007249924.1:53633-58785 GCF_000164805.1 Carlito syrichta | reverse complement strand
GAGCCATTACCACCCTCTTTACGGCAATCTGTGCTCTAACACAAAATGACATTAAAAAAATCGTCGCATTCTCTACCTCTAGTCAACTGGGCCTTATAATAGTAACTATCGGAATTAATCAGCCCCACCTAGCATTTCTCCATATCTGTACTCACGCCTTCTTTAAAGCCATACTCTTTATATGCTCAGGATCTATTATCCATAGCCTAAATGATGAACAAGATATCCAGCAAAATAGGAGGCCTACTCATAGCTCTACCCTTCACTTCCTCCTCATTACTTATTGGGAGCCTTGCTCTCACAGGCATTCCCTTTCTCACAGGCTTCTATTCTAAAGATCTAATCATCGAAGCCGCCAATACTTCATATACCAACGCCTGAGCCCTCTCTATCACACTACTTGCCACATCCTTAACAGCCATCTACAGCACCCGCATCATCTTCTTTACACTCCTAGGTCAACCCCGCTTCCCAACTTCAACAAACATCAACGAAAATAATCCCCTCTTAATTAACCCCATTAAACGCTTAGCCCTAGGCAGCATCTTCGCGGGTTTCCTTATCTCGCACTCCATTCCTCCTATAATAACTCCACAAATAACCATACCACTATATCTAAAACTCTCAGCACTTACTGTAACCATTCTAGGATTTACACTAGCTATAGAACTCAATAACCTCACATATTTCCTCAAACTAAAATGACCTACTCAACCCCTTCTATTCTCCAATTTACTAGGCTTTTTTCCAATCACAACTCACTGCCTATATCCTCTTATAAAAATATATATAAGCCAAAACACAGCATCCTCACTTCTAGACCTCCTCTGATTAGAAAAAACAATACCAAAAACCACAGCCATAGTCCATATGCATACATCCACCATCACCTCCAGTCAATCAGGCATAATTAAACTATACTTTTTATCCTTTCTCATCACTATTATACTTGGAACCCTTCTCATTATCTAAAACCCCGAGTAATCTCAAGCACAATAAAAATAGTAACAAATAAAGTTCAACCAGCAACCCCTATTAGCCAACTACCACCGCTATATAAAGATGCCACCCCTACAGAATCTTCACGAAACAAACTAAATATATCACCCCCAAAAGCGACCCAATCCTCCAAACTCTTAAACCCAATGTTATCACGATATATTATCCACACAACCACAAACAACTCTAATAATAAACCTAACAACAGCACCCCTCATATGGAAACGCTTGACCCCCAAGCCTCCGGATATTCCTCCATAGCCATCACTGTTGTATATCCAAATACAACCAATATTCCACCTAAATAAATCAAAAATACCATTAACCCAATAAAAACACCACCAAAACTTAATACTATACCACATCCAACCCCTCCACTAACAATTAAACCTAAACCCCCATAGATAGGAGAAGGCTTTGAAGAAAACTCAATAAAACCTATTAAAAAAATTATACTCAATAAAAACACAACATACGTCATTAGTTCCCACATGGACTTAAACCAGGACTAATGACCCGAAAAATCACCGTTGTTATTCAACTACAAGAACCTAATGACAAACCTACGAAAAACACACCCCCTTATAAAAATTATTAATCACTCATTCATTGATCTCCCTGCACCTCTAATATTTCCGCATGATGAAATTTCGGCTCCCTCCTAGGAATTTGCCTAGGACTTCAGATCATCACAGGACTATTCTTAGCCATACACTATACATCAGATACAATAACCGCATTTTCCTCCGTAACACATATCTGCCGAGACGTGAACTACGGATGAATCATCCGATACTTACATACAAACGGAGCAGCTATATTCTTCATCTGCCTATTTATACATGTAGGCCGAGGTCTATACTATGGCTCCTTCACCTTCCTAGAGACATGAAATATTGGAATCCTATTATTATTTACTGTCATAGCAACAGCATTTATAGGCTATGTACTTCTATGAGGACAAATATCATTTTGAGGCGCCACTGTCATTACCAACCTCTTATCAGCCATCCCCTATATTGGCACCAATCTAGTTGAATGAATTTGAGGGGGCTGGCTTCTCAGTTGACAAAGCCACCCTCACACGATTCTTTGCCTTCCACTTTATCCTCCCATTTGTGGTAACAGCCTTTGTGATTGTTCATCTTCTATTTCTCCACGAAACCGGATCTAACAACCCATCAGGAATCTCTTCCGATACCGACAAAATTCCATTCCACCCATACTTCACAATTAAAGACATTCTGGGTCTAATAATTTTAATACTACTCCTCATAACCCTAGTTCTCTTTATACCAGATCTCTTAGGAGACCCAGACAACTATACCCCAGCCAACCCCCTAAACACCCCGCCCCACATCAAACCAGAATGATACTTCTTATTTGCATACGCTATTTTACGATCCATTCCCAACAAACTAGGAGGTGTCCTAGCCCTAGTAATATCCATCCTAATTCTAGCTATTATCCCTATATTACATATATCTAAACAACGAAGTATGACCTTTCGCCCCCTCAGCCAGTGCTTATTCTGAATTCTAGTAGCTGACCTACTAACACTAACCTGAATCGGTGGCCAACCTGTTGAATACCCATTCATTATTATTGGCCAAGCAGCTTCCATCCTATATTTCCTAACCATTCTAATCCTTATACCCTTAATTAACTTAATTGAAAATAAAATACTCAAATGATAGAGTCCTCGTAGTATAACTATTACCTTGGTCTTGTAAACCAAAAATGAAGGAAACAACCTCCCTAGGACCCTCACCTCAAGGAAGAGGCTCTATACCCCACCACCAACCCCCAAAGCTGGCATTCTTAATAAACTATTCCCTGCACACCTAAAGAACTTGGTCATTCTTATATAACATGTCAGTATTAATAAAATCTTACATAACCATATGTATATCGTGCATTTAATGCCTCTCCCCATGAATATGTATTAGTACTATATATGCATAATCTTATATAAGACATATATGTTTAATCGTGCATTAACCTACTTACCCCATGCATATAAGCATGTACAGAAAAAATCAATTCTTCTAGACTGGAAAATCACAATCAACCAGAACCCGTCCCACACAGGAATATCCAACAAGAGTTAACCATTCATGTAGCCAAACGGATAACAAATGTGTTATCAGACATACACCATTTCGATTAAACCAATTTTTCTCCACATGACTATCCCCTTCCATTATTACTCGGGTACTACCATCCTCCGCGAAACCAGCAACCTCATCCAATTCGGATCCCTCTTCTCGCTCCGGGCCCATAAAACTTGGGGGTAGCTAGACTGAAACTATATCTGACATCTGGTTCTTACTTCAGGGCCATAACATTGAATGGGTATTCAACAGGTTGGCCACCGATTCAGGTTAGTGTTAGTATAACTATTACCTTGGTCTCACAAGTTCTTTATTATCACAAGTTTTTATTATTTTGGTAATAGAGTAGGAGCTGTTCAGCAAAAACAACTTCCTGTAAGTTTTCTGTATAATATAAGGTGCATATCTAAACTATACTTGTATAACATTTCCTAAGACAGTTCACTGAAGAGAAAAAAAAAAAACAATTTCCTCATAGAATGGATATATAGTTTGTATTTTCTGTTAGTTGAATTTGTTTGGGCAATGCCACAATGCATACCACAAAAATCTTACACTTGGTTGCAAAGCAAAAATTAGAACTTCTCTACATACATAGATATATGTATGTACACATATACATATATTATAAAGAGTAATTAGTATATTCTATTGTTTTATATGTAATATAATTGATGTGTACGTTTTAAAAGACAATTGTCAGTTCTGAACTAAAAAAAAAAAAAAAAAAATAGCGTAGCAATTAAACTTTCCTGGCACTAGAGGTCACTAAAACTAGATTACAAATAGACTCCATTTATGCTAAACCCACAGATAGCTGATCTGCAATCCAATATGCAGTGCTAAAGGATCAAAGTAAACTTTATTTTCAGAAATATCTAATTTATAATACAAAGCATTGCAAAATTCAATTTTTCAATGAGAACCAACAAAATTGTGTTTTCAAATCAAATAATAAGGAAAAATCTGTCTCCTATTTATAGTAGCTGTGTACATTCAGCCAAAACAAAGTTAATGGACCTTAAACTTGGCTGTTTATGTTTTGCATTTCAAAGGCTTACATAAGAACAAAGTGCCAAGTAATTTGTGAGCACTCTTTTTAGTAGGTCTGAGAATGAGCATATTAATTGGGTAGAAGGGAATGAGGTGGGAGGGGGAGATGGAGGGAGAGGAGAAAGGGGGAGGGAGAATGGAGAGGGAGAAGCGAGAAAGGAGAGGAAAGACAGTGACCAGTGAGGTGTATGCAGATACTGCTGGTGATGATATCAGAGTGGCTATAGGTGACAAGACAGTTATGTGCTGTGCTTTACAAAGAGTCACTTTGCTTGGCAGTCACTGGCAGCTGAGCCTAATTCTGGATTTTCTGTTTATTAGCATAGAAGACCACCTGGAGCTTCGGTTGGGAAAACCACCTATTTAATAATGGCTTTATGCTGTTGCTCCTTACCTCACACAGTTGTACCACTACTTGATTTTGAAGAAGCACATCACTGGCTTACTCCCAGTAGGAATCTTTTCTATTCGTGAATCTGACTGTTACCTGGGCCAGATTTCCTTACCCCGAGGATAGTGGAACTATCTGTACTTAGGTTTTGGATTATTAGAATTGTTTCCTAAAAGCCTGCTGGCCTTTATAAATATCAGCATGGTTTGGAAGTCAAGAGATACAGGACTTTGTTCACTTATGTTCTAGATGCCATGGGAAAGGGTAAAGATCTCTTTGAACTTCAAATATCCTGAACATTAAATTAGATTATTGGATTATATGGCCTTAAATATTATAAGTCTAAATTTAGTGCACGTATATGAGTCCTGACTGAGTAGAATAATTTTATAATTGAGGACTACTAAGAATTTTTTTATTTTTTATTTTATTTTATTTTTTTGAGTTGGAGTCTCACTCTGCCGCCCAGACTGGAGTGCAGTGGCTGCTCCCGGCCACCGCAGCCTCGACCTGCTGGGCTCCGGCGATCCTTCCGCCTCAGCCTTCCAAGTAGCCGGAATTACAGGCATGCGCTACCACGCCCAGCTGATTTTTT
>NW_007249924.1:0-53613 GCF_000164805.1 Carlito syrichta | reverse complement strand
TGATTTTTTGGTTTATTGTAGAGACCCAGGCGGGTCTCGAACCCGCGGGCTCAGGCAATCCACTCACCTCAGCCTCCCAAAGGCGCGGGATTACAGGCTGAGCCACTGAGCCCGGCTAACTAAGAATTTTAAAGACAATTTTAAGGAAAGTTCATGACATAGCAATTGGTTCTTCCCAGGTTATTCTTCAAGCAAAAACATTGATTGTGCTAAAATATTATGATAGTCACTAAACATGTTTGGGAAAAAAAAACTTTGTTATTTCATTCCTTGTTTGGAAAACCTGATTGATTATGCCATTAGACCCTAGTACTGATGTATTTAATGAGAAAAATTAAAAAGACTGTAACACCATATGTCCTATTTCAGGGGACTCCTATCCCCAATTCGGTGTGGCTTGTTAGGAACCAGGCCTCACAACAAGAGGTGAGTGGCAGGTGAGCAGAACTCTGCCTTCAATCAGATCAGCAGCTCGTTAGATTATCATGGGAGCATGAACTCTATGTGAATTGCACATGGGAGGTATCTAGGTTGCATGCTTCTTATGAGCAGCTACAAATACAGATGAACATTAGCAATGAGGTTTTACTGCACATCTCCACCCCCAACCCCCTTCCATGGAAAAAATGTCTTCTATGAGACTGGTCCTTGATTTCAAAAAAGTTGGGGACCGCTGTATTTGGCTTCAAAATCCAGAAGTATCAGAAGTCAGCAATCACCATGTCACCAGCACCAGACTCACAGTAAGCACTCAGAGAATCTGTGAATCTCTTTTTCATAAAACGAAGAGTATGCTTGTTTATTAATGACTTGAACATGACCATGGGTTGGAGATTCTGAAGAAGTTCAGATTATGGTTTTTTTTGTTTTTGCTTTGGTTTTTGAGTTGGAGTCTCACTCTGACACTCAGGTGACAAGTTCATGGCCACCCCAACCTCGACTTGCTGGGCTCAGGCGATCCTTCCACCTCAGCCCGAGACCTCATCTCTGGAATACTTTTGTTGTAAGTCAAAATATAACCCATGAATGAGTACCTGGTTTCGTGGAGAGGAAGTCAACTTTGGGTATCCTTATATTAGAGGAATACTTAAGTGACCACTTAAGTGAAGATAGAAAAGGTAGTCAAAAGGAGGTTATCATAATTCTTCCTCTCCTTCTCTTTTTTTCTGCCTTATTATACTTTATGTGCTAACCCAAAAATCAAAATTTACAAAAAAACTTTATTTGACACAAATTTTGAATTAAAGTAACTGACTATATATTGTAACATCTAGAAATGGCCATTTAATAGCCCTGCCTGTTCTTTAGAATTATACAAAAACTAAATAATGGATGGACATTTTGAAAATGCTGCAGGGATATTCAAATTCAATATTTAAATGTTACTAATTAAACCAGTAGCTATAATCCTTCCATAAAGTATCTATTCCTCAAAAGGAATAATGTATAAGGACATATTGTGAGCAAGGAAACTTTTTCCTTCCATGCATCCTCTCTCCCTCTATTTAATTCCACAAAATTATTAAGGGTCCATTGTGTGTCAAGTACCATGTTAGGCTCAGAAAATGCAATGATGAGCTAAATACACACTGTCTTGCCCTCACAGAAGTTACTGTAAATCACAGAAGACCGTTAGCCAAGTAAACAAGCAATTATCATGAAGTTAGATTTGTGCCAGGATAGAGTAAACAAATAAGACCCTAGTCACACAGATGCCTCTTTCTTTTCTGTTGATGTGTCATATAGAAGTTACTCAATAAATATTTGATGAATTATATATAGATGTTGAACAAGTGGGACTGAATAAAGACAGTCATTATTAGATAAGAAAGGGAGGCACAGAGAATTTAAATATTTCTATTGTTGAGGGTTTCATGCATGGCCAAGAATCATAAACCTCTAAAACTAAAGTAGGACAGGAACTATTGTGAGACCACTCATCTCCATCCACAGCAACTAAAATTCTTACTCCATTTTGTAAGCAGCTGAAATGTGGAGCTACAGCTCAATTGATGGTAAAAGACAGATGAGATGAAACAAGATGAGGTATTGGGAAAAATAAGGATTTCTTCAGCTCCAACAGTTAGTTAGAGTGAGCTACTTTTGCCCATACATTATCAGAAAAAATATTGTGATTTCACTCTTTTCATATGAGGAAGTCAAAGGCAATGGATGACCTACTTTAAGAGGAAAGGTGTGCATACACATGCTTCGTATAATCTCACACAAAGAGAATAGAAAAATCTCAGGAGGTGAGGCAGGGGTTCTTATAAATTTGTGACCCATCAGTGGCTGAGCTGCTCTCATGAAATCCTGCCCATAACTGTGCTTACTCTGATAAGCTGCCAAAACAAGTGACTTCCCCATGCAGATGGTTTATAAATTCCAGGTATCGAATCCGTTTTTATTTTATTTTAAAAACCTGATTTATCTTTTTCTGACAGCATATCCCACAGTTGCTTCTGCCTTCTTGCTACTTTAGAGAGCAATCATGAATGTCAAGTTTTGATGGGCACCATGAGGACCCTTCTCTATAGTGCACAGTCCATGTGGGTCTTTCTGATATGATTGATTGTGGCACAGAGACATTCTCCATATAAAGATTAATTGCTTCAGCAATTATCCACTACTGGATGGTTGACTGTGACTCTACATTTTTGACTCATATTGAAGCAAGCAGTTCCTGTGTTCAGCTAAATTATTTTCTCCCTCTCTTTTAAACGAATATATATTCATTAGTCATCCTTTACATTTAGGTAAAATGCTTCCTCTTGCCACTTTTAAGATTTGGGCAAGGCTTTCATAAGTCGTAAAGAACAGGATAAATTAAAGAACTTATGTGAATTTTCTCTCATTAATAACTCAGTAAAAATATTCTTATGATAAGATTATAAATTACAGTGGTCAAGAAATCAAGGGAGATGTTGCAGGGCTTGTTGCCAACTCTCTCCTTTAATGCAGACGCCACCTAACTCCTATAAATGAGTCAACACTATAAGGCTATTTTCTAAATTTAATTCTCTCAAAAGTGCCATTAAGTTGGACTAGATCCTGATGAAACGCTAGAAGTTAAGAGAAACCAGAGAACTGCATACAAATTATTTTCAGCTCATTTAGAAAGGCCAGAGCATGAGCACAGGGACAATCTTACTTTTGAAAAGTGAAAAGCAAGCTTTTACTTAAGATTGCTCTTGATGAAATACACCAGGGCCAAGGTTAGAAATTTTCAACTTTTTCTGCAAAACAAAACAAAACAAAACAAAATGTCTCTATTTTCTCTTGAGAAGCTAACTATTTGATGACTAAAAAAGGAATTTGTAATTTACCATTTTTTTATGAAGTAGCTTTGAGCTAGAAGTTATGGCTATTGAGAACATAAGAATGTTATGTTTTAAAATTGTGAATACAGAAAGCATTTGATTCAGAAAATATTAAATATTTTACATCTGGAAAATCTATATCTTTATATGGCAGATAAAATAAACAAATTTAATTTCAATTATGATCACACAGAAGAACAGACAAAGCAGAAACAATAAAATTCATATCTATTCTCATAACACTAAAACTTAACTATACTGTCCTTAAAATGTGCTTATGCTTTAAAACTTACAAATGGCTGCCAATGGCATCTGTTGTATAGTGTTATTTAGTTCACAATACTAAATAAATCAATCAATTTCACCACATTGCAAGCAAGGGAATTTCTAGCTGCTTTTTACCAGTTTAGAAAAAAATTGGTTCAACTTTTTTACATATAATCAACACAAGATTAAGTACAAAGCATACTGTTATTGGCTATTATGTATTTCCACGATAGGTTAGCACTTTCATTTTGGGAAGACTTTTACATAATCTAGTTATTTGGGAACAGTTTCCTTCCAAATTCTCTCTCCCACCTGGTCTAGTATGGCAGGTCAACAATCCATCTTTGATTATTGCTTTGTTATCTTGACCAAATTTGGAATGCAAAACATCTGGAGCTATTGATGTACTTTTCTCCTGAGGAGTATTTTTTATTATATGTTAAAATACAAATAATTTATTCTGAAAGGATGGCTCACCAATTATTTAACCTCAAGATAGTGAATGAGTTTATAATCAGAAAATCTTTCATTGTGCTTCCACATTCTTATTAGAGAGTATATGATATCCTCTGTCAAAGTAAATTATGTGGATCTTAGAATACATTTTAGAACTACTGAATGTAGGCAAGTTTTTCCTGATTGTTTTTTCTAAAAGATATTTTAGTATACATGTTATTTTTACTGAAAATATGCTTTTAACATTTCAAGTTTAGCTAGAAATTGATGCAAAGGACATATTAACCTAATACCGATTCACAAATGGCATGCTATAGAACACTTTTCTGTATTATTTTCTCTCTTTTTCTTTTTCTGATACACTAGCTTTTATAGAAAATTAAAGGCAAAAAATGAGTCTACCATCCTTTTTCTTCTTTCTACACTACTAAAATAGAACCTGCTGAATCAGTATCATCATCTCTAAGTCATTGTTTTGTTTTACATGCATATTTTAAGTCAAATGGAACACTGTGCTAAATGACTCAAAACAATTTACAGTTTTTAATTAAAAATAGACTGGAATATTTTAATAAAGGTGTTTAATATAAATTAAAATTCTGAGACATTATTTAAAAAACTAATGTTGCTGCAAAAAATCAAGAAACTTGGTAGCTTCCCTATACTGTGTCTTGTCCAAATCTAGACTAATATGTAAGGCCAGTTTAAGGTGTCATACTTTAAGTTCAAGATTTTAACCTCTTCCATCAGCATTTAACGTAGAGGGTCTTTTGTGAGTGAATACCTTTTGTGTTGTAACAATGGACAGCTTAGAACCCAAGAAATACAGTTGACAGTTTATATTAGGAATAAATGTTTAGTATTTATAATTGTTTAATATTATGTGGCTACTCCCCACAACTAAAAGTGATTAAAAGAAAAATAAACAACCTTATGTCAAGAACATGAAAAAGGGAGATAGGACCATCTACTTTTCCACTTTTAAGTATCTATATTTTTCATTACTACAACGAACTGAAATCTCTTTTTCTTCTCTTAGCTTCTCCAGCTTGTTCTTCAGAGATCCATCACAGGCCCACCTGCTTTCTTACCCCATTCTCATTATAAGTTAGAGGTGAACAACTTCAGGGTTTTTAAAGAGTAATTTTATGTAAATTTGAAATTAATCATATAAACTGTACAAAAACTGTGTGTGTATCTAGTTGTGTTTTTCCTGATCTATGTGGTGGGTCATTTGACCAATAACAATGCACAGGAATGTAATCAAGGGCTCCTAAGAGGAGAAGCTGGAATTGTCAAATATGACCTAAGTATTATTATGTGTATATTTAAGGCCAGTTGAGTGGTGGAGCAGTTCATGTATCCTTGAGATTTTGAAGAGAGTGAGTAGCAAATGACCATGACAAATATATTTTCAAAAACAGAATCTGCAAAGTAACACTAATTATATTTCATTTTGTGTGTTTGCATATAGACACAGTCATAGAATGTCTAATCTAAAAGTGACCTCAGAAGGCTTGTGTTTCAGCCTATCATTTGATACATGAGGATACTGAAACTTAAATAGTGGTTTGGACTTACACTTCCCAATATGTGGAGTTAGAAACAAAGCTGTGACTAGAGTAAATTTGTTTATCTTGATCCAAACTGCATTGTAGTCTGAGTTGGAAAAGTAGGAACTGGTAGTGATCAAATAGAGACTGGATAGCCAGATGCCAGGCTCATAGAGGACTTTAGAAGAAATTCCTAGATAATGTGGGAGAGGTTAGACTCAATAATATCCAAGGTATGCATTCAAATTCCAAGATTTTATTCATTAACATTGAAATGAAATTGTGGTGAAGAAGAAAGAGATAAAGACACTCCGTAAAGATAGCATGCTGAAAGTTTGTAAACTTTTTATTTAAATATAGCAATACAAAATCATTATTTTTCCAATTTTCCAATTGGAAATATTTTCTACTTTAGAAAAATAAGTCATCAGTCTTTCACATATTACAGTTATTTCTCATAATTGTGCATGTTATTAAACAATTGGTAAAGTAAGAGGCAATGAGTGGACTTCATTTCACTGATATCATATAGTTATAAGAATATATGTTGCCAAAAATCACTTCTATTCAACTGGTGAAGCAAAAAAATAAGAAGTCTGCAAACAAAAGTAGTTAGCATCTGGCAGACATTTAGAGAAATTATTAATAAAAATAAGAAAAATCTACGTAATCCTACATTAGGTAAAAATAAGTTTAGAAGTATGTGCATTATAAATGAAAATCTTATTGGCAAAATTAAGAATGTTTTAAGTTGTGTTTAAACTCAAATATGATTGATAAACATTTTAAATACCAAGGTTGAATTACCTCATGGGGAATTTGATATTTTCACAGTAATTTGTTGGCATACTGTAGGTTTTTGCTGTTGGAGTGAGGGAGAATTGACAATTTTCTATCCGATTCCCTAAATTTCCTAGCTACTTCCCAGTACTTTGTAAAAGAAGAGTTTACAAACCAGATCCTACAAACTCTGCCCAGTTGTGTGACATCAATGACAAAATATTTTGGTTATGAATTCCAAAGTGAATCTTTAATGGGGTCCATAGCTCAATTGTAAAAATAGATGAGAAAGCAGAAAATTTCATTAGAACCCAATAAGAGAACAGATGTAGAATCTAAATAGGAAAGAACTTTTCTTCTACAGAAACCAAAATGTCAGTAACTTCCTTTCTTCCTTCATTCACTATCCATTATTTGATCATCTACTACATATTAGACATTGTGTTAGATGCTGAGGATATAAGACATTGGACAATGACCAAAAGATGATGACAAAGTATAGAGTTTGGTCCTAGAGGAAGAGAGTGCAGAGTAAAAGGGAAAAGATAACAAGAACATGAGAGAGATCTTACACCAGTGTGTGCCAAATTAACTGTATAATATGACAGTATGTCTCAACTATACTACAGTTTATTCTGAGAAGTTTGACAAACAACAGGCAGATAAGTAGTATACTTGAACTCTGGTTCACAGAAGTAAATTGTGTGATACAAAAATCTCCTTTTCTCTTTTCTATAATGAAAAATGTGTGCCTTATTTGGAAGTCATCTTACTATCAAGGGAATTAACTCAGACCAATGAATAACAACAGTCCATTTTTCTGCCTACAACCTTAGAAAGTACAGTCATATGTTACATAACAATGGGAATATATTCGAGAAATGCATCGTTAGGCAATTTTGTGTGTGAACATCATAGAGTGTGTTAACATCACAGAGTATACTTATACAAATGTAGGTGATATAGCCTACTACACACCTAGACTATATGGTATAGCTTGTTTTTCCTAGGCTATAAACCTATACAGTATGTTACTGTACTGACTAGTATAGGCAGTTGTAACACAATGGTATTAGATACCTATACACATCTAAACATAGAAAAGGTACAGAAAAATACAGTATTATAATCTTATGGAATCACTGTATAACATGAGGTATGTTGTTAAACTGAAACACTGTTATGCAGCAAATGACTATATGTATAGTTCAAGTGAAGCTAAGATTCATTGATGGTCACTGCCAGTATCTAGAGAGATAAATATACAATTGTTTCTTGGTATCCATGGGGAATTTGTTCTAGAATCCCCTCCCTTCATACCAAAATCTCTTGTATAAAATAGTGTGTAGAATTTACTTATCAGTTATGTACATCCTCCCATATACTTTAAATCATCTCTAGATTACTTCTAATACCTAATATAATAAATGCTACATATATGGTTGTGATACTGTATTGATTTTTTACTTATATTTTTAAAATTTTAAAAATATCTTTGGTCTGTAGTTGGTTGAATCTGCAGATGGGGAACCCACAAATATGGAAGACCTACTGTATGTTCTTTGCCTTTAAACAATTAATATAAATAAGGTCATATATAATTTACTATTGGAACATAAACCCCAGGACACGCTGCCTAGAGAAGAGGGCTTAGCAAAATCCGCATAGAGGAAACAGTATTTGAACTAGGTGTTGATGGATAAGAGAAATTTCACAAGGCAGATGAGAGCAAAGGGCATTCCATATAGAGGGAACTACATGTATAAAATCAGCATTTTAGTTCAGGCTGCTGAACCAGAATGTCAAACTGGGTGGCTTGAACAACATCAATTTATTGATTTCAGTTCTAGAAGTTGGGAAGTCCAAAATCAAGATGTTGGCAGACCCAGTGTCTGGTAAGGGCATTCTTTCTGAATTATTGAATCCTCACATGGTGTAAAGAGACAGTTCTGGTCCCTTCTTCCCCTTAATGGGCACTAATCCCATTCCTGAAAGCAATAACTGCCTTCATAACCTAATTACTCTACAAAGCCCCCAGTTACTAATACCATCACATCAGGGGTGATAATTTCATCATATGAGTTTTAAGGGATACAAACATCTAATCCACAGTAATTAGTGTAAAAGAAAAGGAAGTATTCTTTGAGAAATCCATTCTCTTTTACACTGTAACTTTGCAAAGGCAACTACTGGCCTCAGTTTCTTGTATGAAGAGATTGCTGCTTGGTTACATTTTAAAAATGTATTCATCCATACAGATTTACAAAGTCCATTATGTACATAGTAATATGTTAGATTTGAAGAGAACAAAAAGAAATGTTGGATAGGCATTTCTCATTGAGCAACAAGCCATTCAGTTGCAGAGAGAAGCTATAGTATAATAGAAAGAAGAAAGGCTTTGAAGTTAGAAAGAAGCCAGTCTGAGTCCTGGTTCAGTTACTTATTGCTTGTGTGACCCTGTTAATAAATTTAAACTAGATAACTTAATTTTGTCATCAATACAAAGGTTATTCTAGAGCTTAACATTTCAGGGTTGTTGTAGAGATAAGAGCAAAATAGATAAATAATGTTTGGCATATATTTGATACTCAAAAATAAATAAATAAAAATTTTTCCCTACTATTCTAATTGGTTTCAAGGAAGAATTGGAGAGCAACATTAAGATGGTATATGAATCTCTGCAAAATGAATAGTAAATATATATAAACCTACTGTTGATCGGGGTAACCATTAAAGAGTTAATTGAAAAATCACAATGTAGATTGCCTACACAAATGATATTCGGAGAGTTATAATGAAAAAGAAGGCTGGGTTAGGTGACTTAGCCTGTAATCCCAGCACTTTGGGAGGCCGAGGCAAGTGAATTGTCTGAGCCTGCGGGCTCAAGACCAGCCTGGGCAACTTGGTAAAACCTCATCTCTTCAATAATGTAAAAAATTAGCCAGGCACGGTAATGCATGCCTCTAATTCTGGCTACTTGGAAGACTGAGGCAGAAGGATCGCTGGAGCCCAGCAGGTTGACGCTGGGGTGGCCATAAGCGTGCCACCACACTCCAGCCTGGACGAAAGAGTGAGACTCCAACAAAGAGAGAGAGGGGGGAGAGAGAGAGAGAGAGAGAGAGAGAGAGGAAATTATTTGTAGAAGAAAACACAGGTCTTACTTTAGAAGGACAGTATAAAGTGTATAGGAAAGGCTTATGACCTGTGGCAGCAAACAACCCGGGGGAATGGTTTTGTATTAAAAAAGTAACATAACACACTGGATAAAATGCATTACAATATGAAGAGCCTTGAAACATAGTGTAAGGACTTTAGCTGTGAACCCAAGTATATTGAGGTATTGCTGACTGTATGGTACCTAGACATATATGTACCCTGCAGGATGGGAAAGTAAAATGCATGGCTGAATCCTTATTATTAACACCTCACAATAACTCTAATGTCAGAGTGGCCACTCATGACCCCTTCATCTAAAGTAGCCTCTTCCTCTCGACAGCATCACAGTATGCAGAAACTCCTTTCTTATATATTTATTTGAAGTTGCTTTCTCCTCTCACTAGATCTTCAGCTCCTTGAGAACAAGAACATTGTCACTGGGTTTATTGCTTATTTCCAGTACTTGGAATGGTGTCTAGCACATAGCAGGTGCTTGCTTGCTCTTTCCCGTACCTACCTCTCTCTTTATCTACACACACACACACACACACACACACACACACACACACACACACACACACTCTATACCAACATTTTAATATTTTCCCAGAAGGAGAAAAATCATAATATTTTGCAACAGCAAGATAGGAGCTAGTGAAGGCTTACAGTATTGGCAGTGGTTAAGGTAAGAATGGGACAAAAGCTGGGCTTGGTGGCTCAGCCTGTAATCCCGCGCCTTTGGGAGGCTGAGGTGAGTGGATTGCCTGAGCCTGCGGGTTCGAGGCCTTCATAAGCAACTTGGCAAGACCTCATCTCTACAATAAAAAAAAAAAAAATTAGCCGGGCGTGGTAGCGCATGCCTGTAGTTCCAGCTGCTTGGAAGGCTGAGGTGAAAGGATCGCTGGAGCCCAGCAGGTCCAGGCTGCGGTGGCCGGGAGTGGCCACTGCACTCCAGCCTGGGTGACAGAGTGAGACTCCAACTCAAAAAAAAAAAAAGAATGGGACAAAAGACACATATCTATGCTTCTCTGAAGACTGAATTTGTCAAAAATAAATTTTCATGCCAAAGTGTATACTAAATTCATATAATTCAATGAATGTCTAAATTTATTGAACCATGACCTTCTGTCACAAATCCATTTATCTGCACTGAAATAGCCCACCTCTATCTCTCACAGGAGCTCACAAATGTCAGCACTCTGGTCACTCATATGTCATACTCTGTAATACATCTTTCTCTAGATAATCACACTTCCCAAGGCCTGCTGTGTAAAAACACAGGAGCTAATGTTTAATGATAATTCATTTTTCTATTTGGCATTACTTGGTGGAGTTGTCACATTATCTTTTCTATCAGGGAAGTTACTGTTAACTAAATCTTTTCCCCACTTAATACTATTAATAATACTCCTCTCCTACAAGAACAGGATAACTGCATTTTTGTCCATTTAAATTTGACAGAATATATTCTGGAGGCAAATAGTAGGTGAGGAGAAAGGGGAAGTTAATTCACCAGATATTATTTCAAAGGGTAAGAGATTATTTTGTATCTGTATTTTTATTGTTATATATTCCTGGCTTCCTGCAGCTTTTCTAGCATATAACTATTAGTTGAATACATTTTCTATAGAATAGATACTGAATTTACATTATAAAGATAAAGAAATTGTAAAAAGAAAAAAATTCACTTGCCTATGGTATAAGTAATCTAATATTCTATTTACCAAACAGAAAGCCTGAGGTGGACAGTGAAAACAAACTAATGTTTCTTCATCGCTTTCTTGTGATCTCAACTATGCCTACAAACCCCAAATCAGAATTATCCACTGTCTGTCCTCTCTCTCATATTCTGGATTCTCAGGCCAATCACGAGGCTTAAGCCAGGATATCTGAAACATCACAACTAGATAGGTAACAAGAACTTAGGAAGCACAGGGAAGTATGGACATATGTGTGACGGAAAAAGAAGAAAATGAGGCTAGTAAAGAAGGATCTTGATAAGTAACCTGAAGCAACTCTCAGAAAAAGAACCTCCTATTTCATAGTGTAATGACAGGGCATTTTGTATTTCCCTGCCTAATTTTACAATTGGCCTGCCCAGAATTAATATGTGGGATTCTCATCAAAAGCAACAAACAAAAACGTCTTCAAGAAAAGGAAGTTCTAGGGATAACATCTTTGTGTTATTAAAATTTACCCATTCTTAATCACCAAATGGCAATGCAACTTTGAATAGTTGTAACTATGAAGTGTTGGACCTATGTAGATATAGAAATCGACACTCATTTGTGCTAGGAGGAGTGGGGTTTATAGCTGAGGAAGGAATCATCTAGCATCATTTGTCTTCAGGAAATGTCTATGCTTATTAACAATGCAGTAAGTAAGGATAAAAGATCATGTACACTGCAAAAAATGTACAGCTTAACATGCACTCAGAAAACTTACATAATGTTTCATTCATTTATGTGTGTACTATTATAGCTATACTATACTAATCAAATATTTATACTTGATTACATATGGCTTATAAAAAGCTCTATATAGAATAAATTCTGTGGCATCTTGTGGGATAAATCTTTGATGTATTTGCTAAGTGAAGAGAGAAGAATTCAGAGAAAAAACAACTTCCTCAACCAGGAACATTTTTATTGACTTCCCTTTCACAGATATTTGTTGAAAAAAATCTAGAACAATAAATAACCCAGAAATATGCTTCCATTCCAAATACAAAAAGGAAAAAAGTATTTTTTGCTATGTAGTTCTTCAAAAATCTGGTTCATCTTTAAATATTTCATTTAGTATGATTATTCCTAACACCATTTGAAGTTTTCAATAAGATAACTATACATTTTAAGTAATGCTGACTAAATTTGTTATATCTATTATGTACTATGTAGTTATTTCTGTAAATACTTTCATCATTGTTAATATATTATATATAGAACTCAATAAATTAACACTTTTGAAGATTGTCCTTTTTTTTTTTTTTTTACTTTAAATTGCATAGTGGCAGCATATACAATCTTGTTTCCTTAACACACTTTCCCTTTGCCTTAATACCAAAGTCATGTTCTCCTTGGCTTGACAAATGTTTTAAACAATGTGTAAATTCACTAACCATGGGTACTGCTTTTTAGATAAATTATTTGAACTAAAATATATTTTTGCAGTCCTGGACCTGATGAACTATATCTGAAGTCATCTGAGCAATTTAACAGAGAGTGAAAACTGGAAGAAAATTTAGATAAAGCTAAAAGATATCAAGCTACAAAAGAAAAAGGTTTCCTTAAGATTGATTTTTTTTTTCTAATGCAATTACCATTTAAAGTGAAACTATCTTATGGTTAAATTTCATTAGAAAGCCAGTATTTAAACCTGGTGTAAAGTTGAAAACTAATGTTTATAGTGAACAGTGTCAGCAAGGTTTCAGTTTATTGTCAATAAACTTTACCATAATTTCTCAAGAAAATGATGCTTATTGGCCAGAAGATTATTCCAATATTGGTAAGGGCCTGGTGCCAGTTTGTTAAAAACACACATATCAATAAGTTATTGGATTATTTTCCTGCATTATAGCCTTGGAGATTTAGAAAAATTAACAGACATTGAAGCATTTAGTACATAAGGGTGAACTATAAGTATGCACTATTGTTTGTTTATAACATGCACTGCTTGACATAAATGCTTTAGGGGTTTAGCATTTTTTCCTAATTTAAAACCACTGGATATATAATAATATAAACTTCTTCTTCCTACTAGATAATGCAATAAAAATATAAATCTCATAGCATATGTCTAGCCATAGACAAATATATTCAAGATTTTTGGCACAGCATCAATAAAACACAGATTTCACACTTTAGATGAACTTAGAATATATAGTCACAGTCTTAAAATATCACCAGATTAAGCATTTTTATTGTTTCTCTTGGTGTTTATAAGATTATACATGGATAGAAAGGAAATAAGGCCTTATAAAAGGTTCTCTAATGAAAGTATCTAATTAAAAATTACATTATTTTGGAATAAAGGAATAGTATATATTTTTGTTGTCAGTTTGATGACTAGAAACTGAATAGTACCTTATTATCATTAACCAGTGATGTGCATTGATTTCCTATCTGCCCATTGATGATTATCAAATGGACAATGTTGTATAAAGCAAGCCAAATAACTAGAAGACTGAGGATATTTTATCTGAAGTATAATAAACAATATAAAATTCTTACTTAAGAGAGGTCAATGTTTGCCCAACTTCGAATCCCTATTTTCTTTCTCTCTTTCTCTCTTTCTTTCTTTCTTTTTTGATTTGGAGTCTCACTCTATCGCTTAGACTGGAGTGCAGTGACCGCTCCCGGCCACCGCAGCTTCGACCTGCTGGGCTCCGGTGATCCCTCCACCTCAGTCTTCCAAGTAGCTGGAACTACAGGCACACACTACCACTCCCAGCTAATTAAAACAAAAAATCTATTATAGAGATGAGGTCTCTCCAAGTTGCCCAGGCGGGTCTCGAACCCGCGGGCTCAGGCAATCCACTCACCTCAGGCTCCCAAGGCGTGGGATTACAGGCTGAGCCACTAAACCTGGCCAGAATCCTTATTTTCACTGTCAGTTTTATCTCTGTCTCTGTAAACACAATGCAAAGCTTCCAAATGTTTTATCTTCCTAGTCCATGGCTGATTAAATGAGATGGACATTTGTTGCTAGTCAGGATTAGAACTTTTAGAGTGAGGTCTAGAATTAATGCCATAGGCAATTTAGAAAGTGAGATAAATGTATTGAGAAAAATAAAAGACAGTAGTCCATAGAGAGAGGAATGGAACACCCAGAAAGCATACAAAGGAGTAAGCATTCAGGATCTTAGAATTAAAAGAGGCGAGAGAGCAAGTATGTTCCTCAAAATCTTCCAAGTTCTGAGTCCTTTACCCCAGAAAACAGATATATTTAATTTCTCTGAGACTGGTATATTCTTAGAAAAACTCTATAGTTCCTTTTATATGCCGTAATTTAAGTAGAATTTTATACCTCTCAACCAAAGAGACTTCCTTGACTACTAGAATAACTTAAATAGAAGACAGTAATATATGTTCCTATACAGAGTAGTCACCCCTTATCCATGGTTTTACCTTCTGCAGTTTCAGCTACTTGTAGTCAACTGTGTTCCAAATATATTAAATTAGACTATAACAGAAAAAAAAAACCTCATAAGTTTTAAATTCCGCACATTCTAAGGAGCATGATGAAATTTTGTACCATGCAGCTTTGTCCTACCTGGGACACAAGTCAATCTTTTGTCCAGAATCTCCACGCTATGTATGCTGCCCTTCTGTCAGTTATTTAGTAGCCATCTTACCTGACCTATCATCACAAGGTCAATAGCATAGTGCTACCTCACAATGCCTACCTCACTCACCTCATTGTATCACTTAGGCATGTATCACCTCATATCATCACAAGAAGAGTGAATACAGTACATTAAGATATTTTGAGTGAGAGACTATATTGACATAACTTATTACAGTGTATTGTTATAATTATTCTATTTTATTATTAGTTATTTTGTTAATCTCTTACTGTGCCTAAGTTATCAATTAAACTTTATCAAAGTTATGTACATAAGGGAAAAGACATAATTTAGTTAGGTTTGTTACTCCCCATGGTTTCAGACACTGACTGTGGGTTTTGGAAAGTATCCACCATGGTTAAGGGATCACTACTGTACAATGCATATATACTTACCATACTGTCAAACTACTGATTGAAATCAGAAAAGAATGAATCTTGTCTACAGTTTCCTAAGTTTTTTATACATTATTTAAGGAAAATGTATGCCAACTTACGTACATTTTAAAGTCTACGTAAATATATGTACAAAATAAATTATAATTAACTAGATTGTCTTCTTGTCTCACTATCAATATAGTCCTTTATCAAAATATAGAAAATATGAAGAAAAAGTACTCAAGTAAAGCATTTGCTAAAAGACAAACATTTTTAACAGGGCACTGAAAATAATATGAATGTAGTAATGTTGTGTGTCTGCTTCTTTAATGAAAAAAGGAGGGTATTCTTCAACTTGAAGGTGTTTCTGACTCTGGGATTTAAGAAACATGTTTTCTAGACCTAATATTACTTTGAACACTGGCAATGATAACCACCACCACTGAGTATTTACTCTGTGCTAGAGTTTTATACTATAAACTATTCAAGTTGTGTTATGATATCTTGTTAGTTGGTAATCTACTGTGACTTAGACACTATATCAAACATCTAGGTCAAACAATTAGTAAACAACAAAAATGATATGGTAAACATGTTTGACTTATTCCAAAGCCATGGTTTCCGTTTTCTCAATAGTCATTCTCTGTAAGTTTCCAAATAATTGAATAATTGAAGGAAGATTCACTTATTTGAATATACTACACTTCTAAAAATATGATTAGGACCAGATATGCTACAAAACGTGTTCACAAATGAGGGCTGAAATTTAAAAGGATTCTGCTTTACTCTGAATTAACAAACTATCTAGATTGCTTAAATTTCTAAATGTTTTGATTAATAAACATTTTATTGAATGTGGTATTATGAGCATGGAAATCAAGTCAATATATCCTCTTAAAATGACTAAACTATTATTAGATTTTTTAATTTTAAAAAATTATTTTAGGGTTAAGAACATAGTAATTACCTGAATGAATGATGCCCGATATTATAAGGATTAAATAAATTAAATAAGAAGTGTATATATATAGAGAGAACAAATTACAGAACTAAAAACAAATTATTCAACAAATATATTTCTTGTCTAAGTCATACTATAAAACAAAGGCACACTGGGAAAAAACAGCTTCATGCTACAATAAGCAGGCTTATGGGCTGGGATAAGGGGAGGGAAGCAAAGAACATGAGAAATCTTATTCACTTCCTCTTATAAAGAAAAAGACAAAAAATGCACACTGGCAATTTAATTTTTATTTGTGCTTTTACCAAGAATCCCTGAACAAAAATAATTATAAGACAAGCTAACCAGCAAAGGATTTAAAGATTTTATTAAACCATCTCAAAACTAACGAAGAATCATTCTAAAATCTCCAAACAATGAAATATTATCATAAACACATTATTTTTCTTCAGCTACAATATGTTGCAATCTCCAACATATACATAAGAGAGAATTAAAATAAACAAAGAAAAGAAGTGCATTGTCAGTCTTGCTTTAGGTAGTGATCACTGAAAATTATCTTTTATGTTATGTTGTTGCAATTTATTTGAGTCTTTAATTGCTCTATCATGCAAACTTCAAAGAAACATGTGGTGACTAATTCCTTAGTTGAATACTATCTTAATAAAAGTAATAACTCCACTTATCCAAAATGTTTTAAAATATCTCAAATGACTTAAGTGGAGTTATTTTCATGCTGGGTGCATAACTGGAGTGCTTAATAAGATTTAGAGTAGAAGAAAAATGTTATATTTTGTTCAATTATTTTTCTCATATTATACATTTTTACGAGATCATAAGCTTCTGATAATAAATTTTGAATACCTACTCCTGAATTGTACCCCACATCTTTAAAATAAAATAACATTAAAGAAAATTATTTCCCAGTGAATGCTGGAAAATCATGCTTGCCCGATAGCCTTAGGAGCTCTTGCCACTACACATATGAATCATTTATTACTGAATGGAATTCTATATGTGGGCAAGAAGAATAAAAAATCAATGTATGTCTTTATAAATGGAGATAACTAGTACTAAAGACACACACACACTATATATATGGACTATACTGTCAATTATATTCACAAAAGTAAAAATTTAGTAAATTCAATAACAATAATCATAATAAGGACATGATGTTTGGATTAAAAAGATCAAAAGACAAGTGACAAAAACTAAACAATAAACAGGAGTGTTACTGAACTAATCAGGCCAAAGAAAATGAACAAACTTCACAGGCACAATATTTTGGTTTAGTTTTTGAGCTATCATTGTCTGTATTATTTTCACTTATTGAATGTATCTATAAGAAGCAGGATTATTAAAAGATCCTCTAGTAAACCTGAACAAACCAAAACCTATCAACCATTTAAGACATCTTATTATTTAGTACAATTTAATCTATATTTTCCATAGTCTATCCAATCCCCTTCTCATTCTTTTTCACTCATGCTCTCTGCCTTTTGCTGAGAATTATTATTTCATTCCAAGAAAACTTGAGACTTTTCCTCAATCAGTTCAACCTCTGAATTTTGTTATGATGCATTCCTATATTATGTACAATATGCTCAATTAATAGTTTTATCATATAATTCAGTTGAATTATACATGCCAATTACATGCCATTGTAATGGTAGGTTCCTTATAGTTTGCAAATGCCCAGCTACACATATACAAGTGGAAAGCCTTCAGAAGCAACTACAAAGCAGAACTCTTCCATCCATTCCTCAACCAAAATTTTAGAAAGAAGAAATATGACACATCAGAGCACCAGACATTACAAATCATCTGAATAAAATATTCTATACCTTTTCTACTCAAAGTGTAGCTCTGGGAATCAGTAGCATAGGTATCACCTGGGAACTTGTTAGAAAAGCAGAATCTCCAGCTGTTAGATCTGTTCATGGAAATCTGCATTTCAACATGATCTGTAGGTGATTCACATGCATATGAAAGTTTAAGATGCACTTGCTCCATTCGATTTAGGGAACCAAGAGCTCCTAAGTACTTACTTTTCAGGCCTTCAACCAGAAAAACACAAATAAGTAAAACGATCCCCACCCTCTTATTCTTCAAAACCTCACCAACACCCCTGAATGAAACAAAAACTTATTTTCCAGATGGGCAGAATCTGAACTGGACTAAGTTTATGCTACAGGGGACATAATGAGTTAGCTCTAGAAGGCTAGTTTGTTCATCTGCAAATCAATACAAGCAAGGACAAGCTCTCCCAAGTTGAATACACACATAAAATGACTTTTTTAAAAGTGTTTTACTAGCTTACTAGAAAAGAAGTATTGCCTTGGCTCCTTTTCATCCTAGGATAGTCTGAGCATTCTGTTCTTTCCAATCGTTAACAGGATGGCATATTCATTTTCCAAAAAATACTATCTGTGTGTTGAATGCCTCTGCACTGACTTCCAGTAAGATTTATTCTGAAAACATAATTAGAAAAATCTTGTGCTGTCTAAATGCCTTCTCGGCAGAGAGAAGAACCATTTGGATATTTTATATGTATGTGGATGGTATTACATTTAAAGTCAATTGTTAAAGTTTGCAAAAAATTCCAGAATTTCTACAGGGAACGAAGTTCTACCCTTAGAAGTTAGGTTTATAAAGGCAAGGACTATGTGTTTAATTTTGTCATTGTTGTATTCCTAAAGTGGTCCTACCATATGCAATATGCACATTTAATAGTTTTATCATATAATTCAGTTGAATTGAACCAAATTCCTTCAGTTTAATCAGAGAGTAATGCCTTTATATCCAAAATGACAGTCTTGTAAAAGAAAAAAAAAAGGACAGTAGGAAGAACCTAAAAAATAGGACCCTTGGATTCCAGTTCTACCTCCATGGCAAAAATAACAGTTGTGACATTCCTGAAAGGAGAAAATGAGTATTAGAAATTTTCAAAATGTCATGATATCTGTGGTATAACACCAACTGTGAAATAAATCACTAGTCTGTGTCTTTTGCTATATTGTAAATAGTTAAAAATGTTATCAGGGTAAAATTAAAATACTATAAATCCACATCGTGGAAAAGCATGCTAATATCTGACAAAATAATCAGTAGCTCTCTCTAGAATTTTGCTGAGTTTTAGTTGTTTGTAAAAATTTTTATTCCCATTCTCCCACAGTAATTATTTTGTTAAAAAGATCTTTCTGTCACTTAGTGAGATATCAGAAGGAACTGGCAAAAAAAAACTTATGCTTATCCAGTGGCCTCAGGAGCTCTTTCTACTGTGTTCATGAAACATTTATTATTGAATGGAATTATAGATGTGACTGAGAAGAATGAATACTGAATGAATGATTTTATTAATACATATAATCAGTATTAGAGATATGAACACACATATACACACATAATTCAGGAAGAAAAAGTGTGTGAAAATAATCATTCTATAGAGTGATCAGGAAAATAATTAGTGTACAAAACTCCTTTAAACTGAAACCCTTAAAACATGCCATATGAGATAAGGTACACAAGTGGACCTCATCAAAGCTTCTGCAAAGCAAAAGAAACCATCAAGAGAGTGGGGAGACAGACCAAGACTGGGGAAAAAATATTTGCCAACTGTATGTCTACCAAAGGTCTGACTTCCAGGATCTATAAGAAACTCAAACATGCCAAAAAGAAACAAACAAAAAAAGAATAGCCCAATTAAAAAGGGCAAAAGATACAAATAGACACCTCTTAAAAGAAGACATATGAGCAGCCAACAGGTACATGAAAAAATGCTCAGCCTCACTAGTCATCAAAGAAATACAAATTAAAATTATACTGAGATACCACCTAATTCCAGTCAGGATGACCATCATCAATAATTCAAAAATCAACATATGTTGGAGGGAATGCGGAGAAAAGGGAACACTTCTACACTGTTGGTGGGAGCGTAAACTAGTACAACCTCTGTGGAAAACAGTGTGGCCATTCCTAAAAGGTCTAAACATCGACCTTCCATACAACCCAGTAATCCTCCTTCTGAAAATATATATGGAGGAACTCAAATCATTCTATAAATAGATACCTGTGCCTGCATGTTTATTGCAGCACTATTCACAATAGCAAAAACATGGAACCAACTGTGCTGCCCATTGAAAGTAGACTGGATTTTTAAAAAGTGGTACATATACACGATGGAATATTATGCAGCCAAAAAGAAGGACAAAATTATGAACTGCACAGCAACTTGGGTGGATTTAGAGTCTGTAAAACTCAGTGGTCTATCACAGAAACAAAGAACTGAGCAATTATAATAGTACTTCAAGAAAGGGATTGGCAGTAGTGGAAAACTGCCAGGAGGGGGGAGAGCATACTTCATCAATAAGGGTACTTGATCTCAAACCAGGTGATGTGGGGACCAAATTGAGTCCCAAACTTTACCTGTACAATGACCATTTGTATACCTAAGCCTGAATTGTGGCCTACATCTTTAAAATAAAAACTAAAAAATAAATAAATAAAAAATATTTTTTTAATTAAAAAAAAAGGTATTTTTAAAAGGCTTCAAAGTAATATCGATTGCTGAAGAAGAGTGGTGTGGGTACATGGGTGTTAATTTTGTTGATTTTATCTTCTGTTGATTCTTTTTTTTTTTTGAGTTGGAGTCTCACTCTTGTCACCCAGGCTGGAGTGCAGTAGCACGTTCATGGCCACTGCAGTCTCGACCTGCTGGACTCAGGCAATCCTCCCACCTCAACCTTCTAAGTAGCTAGAACTACAGAAGCATGCCACCATGCTGGGCTAGTTTTTGTGATTTATTGTAGAGACAAGGTCCCACCAAGTTGCCCAGACTGGTCTCGAACCCTCGAGCTCAGGCAATCCTCACCTTAGCCTCCCAAAGTGCTTGGATTACAGTCTGAGCCACTGCGCTCAGACTACCTGGTGGGTTTTCAGTCTTAGTCAAATTGCTTTTCTAAAGTATATTTCTTCTGCATATTCCTACGTGAAAGTGATTAGAAGAATGTAAATATTATAAATAAGTATATATTATTTTGTTCATGATAAATCAAAACAAAAACTCTTAACAGACCAGTCACTATATTGAGCATAATGACTAGTCTGAAACTGATTTATTGACAGGTTAGACAATAGAGGTTGCAGATAGAACTTCCAAACAAAATCTTCATTAAGGACTAGCCACAATATCTCATGCATTTGGGAATTGATAATTCTAAAAAGAGAATATTATACTGACACATAATGCTTTTCTACTGATATCATCTTAAATATTCCTGACTAAAAATCTACAAAAGTTGGTTCTAGTCTCAAAAGCTCTTGAAGGTACATCTTAAAATTATTTTTTAGTCATCAGGATTGGATATTTATATAAATATTGAGCTAGTACAATAACATATGACAAGCGCATTACAAACAAATGAATGCCTAATGAATACTTTTATGATGAGAATTAGTTAAGTGATGCGCTAAATCTATTGAAATATTCTCATTTTTCATTATTTGTATGAAAATAGGAAAGTGTCTACAATTAGCAAGTTTCATTAAATAAGATAAGATCCATATCATGATTTTTCTATACAAGTTGGTAGGAGGGAGGACATTTGTTTCCTTAAGAGGACTCTAAAATTTATAAACTTTTAAAATACTTGAAGTGAAGAATCTATGAATCATTATATGTATGGGATATTCTGTTTGAAATTTTTTCTTTTCCAAGATATTTGATATATATTGTAGTATTGGAGAATGCTCTACACTTTATTCTAAAATGGTGATTTTATGTGTATGTGAGTATACGTATGTGTGTGTATATTTTAGACTATACATCTTTATGTGTAAATTAATTTGCTTCTAAGAGACCAACAATGCAACATTTCAAAGACTTGATTTATAGAAAATATTTGAGTGGAGTATTCAAGAAATAATCAATATAGCACAGTAGTGAAGAACACTGCAATCTAGGGAGAGCATTTTGAATCTTACAGACCTTGGATGAACAGAACTGCTTTAAGTTTCAGGTCATTCACTCAGCAAATATTGATTACATATCAGTGTAACAGGAATAATTCTAGATTGGTGAGTAGTATGTAAGCAGAAAATATCTTTTATCCTCAAAGAATACACACACACACACACACACACACACACAGAGTAGGAGGTTGCAGAAATAACTCAATTGTCTTAGAACAAAATAAAAATGATGGAACTGGTGTACGGTAGTCTCATTGTTAGATACTGTACATATTCTTGAGGTTGAACTGACAAATTTGGCTGATTGATTAGGCATGCGGTATTCTCAAAAGGGCAAGAAATTAATGACTCAAATTTTAATCTGAGCACCTAAAAGTTTAGAGTTGCCATCAATTAGCATAGATAAGGCTGCATGAAGGGTATGTTTAAATGTGGGGGCTATTGAGATCAGTTTTGGACATATTTAGTTTGATATGCCTATTAGATATCCAAATAAACGCTTGAATGTGTGCATTAGGAATTTAGGGGAAGATCCTGGCTGGAGATATAAAGTTGGGATTAAAATGCATATAACATTTGCAAATGCAAGACAGAATGATATCATAGGAGTGATTGTAGTGAGAGAAGAGGAAATGTTACAGCACCAAAACCTGGGATAGCCAAGATATTTTCGGGTATGGGGTTGGGACCAGGAAAGGAATGGACAATAAGGTAGGAGAAAAATCAGAAGGATGTGTATCCTAGAAGCTCAAAGAAGAAAGTCGAAGGGAGTTATCTGATAATGCAAGCAAAATAAGAACTGATAAATTATTACTGGATTTATAAACAGTGATCTTGACAACAGCAGTTTTGGTTGAGTGGCTAGGGTTAACATCTGATTTTAGTGGGTTCAAGAGAAAAAAGTGGAGACAGTAAGTATAGATAATTATTTCTTAGAACTTTGTTGTTAAAGGAAGTAAAAATAGGTTACTAAATAAAGGGGCAACTTGAGTCATAAGAAAGAGGGTTTTTTTTCCTTTTTAATGGTAGAAATACTAGCATATTGCAAGTCAAAATGATATAATAGAATGAAAATCTGATGATGCAGCATAAAGATTAAAAAAGATAGGTTAGGCACGGTGGCTCTTGCCTATAATCCCAGCACTATGGGGGGCTAAGGCAGGTGAACTGTTTGAGCCTAGGGAGTTCAAGATCAGCCTGGGCAACAACACAGTGAGAACTCATCTATACCAAAACCGAAACAAAACAAACAAACAAACAAAAAACAGTAGCCTGGTGTGCTGGTGCACATCTGTTGTCCCAGTCACTCTGAAGTTTGAGGCGAAAAGATTGTCTGAGCTCAGGAGGAGGAGAAGGTTGTGGTGAGCCATAATTGACCCACTGCACACCAGCCTGGTCAGCAGAGTAAGACACACACACACACACACACACACACACACACACACACACACTAGATCCACTGAAAGAACAACCTTGACCGAGGGCATGTGTTCCAGTGACAAAAGCAGAGAATTGGCCTTAGGTAATAACATGGAGCTTTCTCCACTGCTACAAGAGATAATGACAGCATATGAGAACTACTGATATCTGTGCTCTAGATGTGATGGTGGGAGCAGGCAGGTTGCTTCTTATGATTGCATATATTTTTTTTTTTTTTTTTTTTGAGTTGGAGTCTCACTCTGTCGCCCAGACTGGAGTGCAGTAGCCGCTTCCGGCCACCGCAGCCTCGACCTGCTGGGCTCCTGCGATCCCTCCACCTCAGCCTTCCAAGTAGCTGGAATTACAGGCATGCGCTACCACGCCCGGCTGATTTTTTGATCTATTGTAGAGATGAGGTCTCGCTGCCCAGGCGGGTCTCGAACCCATGGGTTCAGGCAATCCACTCACCTCAGCCTCCCAAAGGCGAGGGATTACAGGCTGAGCCACCAAGCCCGGCTGCATATATTTTTCTCATTAAAATAGGTTTTAAGGACATGATTTGAATAGGGAAGTATTGATGGTTTGATAAAAGAAAAGAAATAAAATATGAAATATCAGTCTAAAATAGTGAAAGAGTGAATGGATTCACTTGAGGTTGATAAATATAAATATAACTTGAAACTACTGATTTAAATAAATAATTAAGTGTTTTCTTCCAGCCATGTTCAAATCACAGTTGCAGGTCCAAACCTGTTGAAAGACAGTTTTAATTTGTTTGTATTCCAAAATGAAACAAGCAAAAACAGGCGAGTGGGGCATTACAAGAGGAGTGATTCTCAGATCTGAATATTGATTTTAAGTTGGATAGGAAAAACAAGGACACAAAGTGGGAAAGGTACAAGAAATGTTAATATGATCAGTGGGTTGTAAACAGGCAATTAGGGATCAAAGGATTGCTGAAGTCAGGTGGAAAGAGAGGAGGCAGTGGCCAGAAAGAGAAACACAAAAATTGAGATCATGGAGAAGCTGCAATATTGGTAATAACAAAGTATACAGTATATGATCATGAGTATTGAGTGGGTACAATATATGAAGGGAAAAGTCATTGGCAAAGAGAAAGTCAAGAAATGGAGAGATCCACACATTTATGAAATCACTAAGAGTCTATGAAGGGAAAAGTCATTGGCAAAGAGAAAGTCAAGAAATGGAGAGATCCACACATTTATGAAATCACTAAGAGTCACTATAGGAATAGTGTTAGAGTGACAGTGAACCAGGACTTAAATCTTCAAGATTTTAGGAAAAAATGAACAGGGTGGCAGTTCTGACTAAAAAAAGGAGAGGCAATGGTCAGTATGTTCTAAGACATAGGACTCAAAGCTAGGTGTCTTTTTAGGGAAGATAGCAGGGGAATGTCTGTACCCCATCCAAGTCCAGTGATAATGAAGAGTACACAAGTGAAACAATCACCTATTGAAGAAAATGCATGGGAGTCTGTGTCATCAAGGGAAAGACAGACTATAAGTAAACCAAGAAAATCAAAATTATCAATGAAATGTTTTATAAAGAATAAGTTATCCAGCATTTGGCTGGTGACTGACTGTGAAGAAAACATACCAGGGTTTTAACTATTAAGAGGAAAGACATGGAGACAGATAGGGAAATGTGCTGAGATGTACAGGAATTAAAGCGCCAAAAATAGTAGTATCTGGGAATTAAAGAGCTAAAAATAGCAGTGTCCGGGGAAGCTGGGTTTCTTGTGGCAATTAATAAAGACTTTTAACATTTATAAAGTAGAAATAATAATACTCTCTAGGTCACAGAGTTGGTGTGAGGAATAAAAATGGGAAAGATACAATGTAATTAGCCTAGTACCTGGCACAAGTTAAGTGCACCATAAGCATTACCTATTATCATCATCGTTCTCATCACTTGGTCTGACAAGGATACTGAGTATTTAGGAATAAAGCATATAATTTTCTAGGAATCAAAAATTTCCCTCTAGAAATGCATCTCTGAAATTATAATGTAAGTTGATAAGGAAATAAGAACCATTACAAAAATCATTTAGCAAACAATTTTTTCCCAGAGCAATAATAGTTATTTTCTTTTTTACATTAGAACATACTTAGGTTTATTGACTTTGTTTCAACTATTCTCTTGTATTTGACACATTGATGCATTTGATGAAAAGATGAGCAGACTCAAAATGGCATTTTACATGTCAGCAGTGAGAAATACAAAAAAGATTTCAGATTCATCTCATTTTTCTAAATCAACATAGGTTCCTAGTTTCTTTTCAACCAAAATAACTCTTTTCACCTTATAGAAAATCAAGTTGATAGTGAGCATTTCCATGTGGAAATGTCTTCTGAGCTGATATCTATTTTTTTCCCCCCAAAATAGAGAAATTTTCCCATTCTTTGATATGGTCTATCAGAAGGCACCATATTTTGAAGTTCCAATTTATATTCTCAACTTATTTATTCCCAGAGACTCACATTTATTCCTGTTCTACACTTCCCTTGGTTCTCTGTCTAGAGACTGTCCTTTTGCAAAGAATTCTTCAGTCTATTACAAATGTGTTCTGTGCTAATTAAAATGACATCCAAATCATTTGGGGGTCTGGCTTCTATAGGTGTATTGCTCTAGTCTACTTATAATTAATTCTCTACTCAGCACTAGCAGTAGCCATATCATTGGCCATGAAGGTACTCGGAAGATTAATGAAACTGGATAAAATAAATGGAGCTGTAATTCGAGAGGACAAGCTAAACATCCCCACTAAGCAGACACTGCCAAAACCAGCAGACTGTAGCTCATCTCTTATTGAGCCATGACAGTAAACATTCATCAAGTGAAGGAAAATAATATGCCAGTCTTAAAATGATATCTTACTCTATGCCTAGAGACAAGAATACTCTGAGTTGTCTTTTCTAATTAACTGTAAATAACAATGGGTTATGTTACATCGGGTATATCGTTATTTCGCAGCCAGTTCTAGTGCATAAAGTATGTCCTCAAACTGCTTGATGAGATAGAAAGCCACACGTAGAAGCAGATGGACAGCTAATAAGCTGTGCTGTATGGGTGAGCAATATGGCATGATTGGCTAGAGATGTTACAATCCCATTGAACCTCTCTCAGACACAGGCAGTAAATCTGAATCCTAATTACAGTGGCCCAGCTCATTTACTAATCAGACTGCCAGATAAGAAAGGATCTCATTTTGAAGCATTAACCCTCAAATACAGCTAACAACCATGTGAGAAGCTTGAGTCTTTGGCTTCTGCCATAGTAATCACAGCTCTTGTCAATGGTGAGACATGGGGATTTACATGCCAACAGCAGTGAAAAGGCTGCCCAGGATGAGTGGGAACAACCTGATAGCTTTAAGGCAGTGCTTTTTACAGAACACTGGTTGATGACTTCAGAAGAGTTTATATTGACCAAGAATTTATAAAGACTGACACCAAGAAATAATTTAGATGAAGGCTAACCATGATCTAAATTGATAAAACGTTTGGAAACAAGTGTCATTTTAAAGATTCTAACCCCTTGTATCTAATTGCTTCTATCACATAACGTGACCTGAGTTACAAAGGCAAACGTGATCTCAGAACCAAAGGTGGTCAGAGACATGCAAATGCTTTTGAGGATTATTAAATTTCAGCTACTTTAGAGTTACTCTATGATTCATATCTATGTTTTCCTTGTTCACTCAATGATACAGCTTTCGGTGTGTAATTTCAAACCACACACATATCTATTTCACCTCTTGGTTGTAAACTCCTTCCAGGCAGAAGCTATGTTAATCAATTTGCTTACAAATCATTTGCTCAATGACTTGCATAAAGAAACTGTGCTATACATCAAAGGAGAAGGGTATGTAAGAGTCAACAAAAATGGGTCCCAGATTTTAGGAAACTACATACCTAGTAGATGAGCCAGAAGTAGGTACAAGTAATATTAATATTCTACACATATATAGAGTATTTATTAATTTATATAATGAAATATTGTTTAACTGTAAGAAATCTGAAAAATATAGGTTTCCAAAACAATTAAATTAAAATTATTTGTAATTCCACAATTCTGACAGAAGCACTGTCAAATAATATGTTCACATATAATTTTTCATCTTTTCTGAATATATGTGATACAATTATCTTTTAACAAAGGTTACAAAGGATACTATATCTGCAACTTTTTTTTACATATTAATATGTTTGTCCATAACTTTTCTGACTTAGCTTACAGAATATAAATGAAAAGTTGTATCTATTTCTTTCAATTATATATTTTCAAACACTGGAATAGTGCCTTGTATATGATAGGCATTTAATTAGACCAAAATATTTTATTATTAATCTATAATTGGCTTTTCTATAATCTAAAATATAAAGAGTTACAATAGCCACAGTCATATGAGAAAAAAGTCAGGGACAAATTTTTGAAAGCCTGACTAGAAAAAGTCTCAAATCTATAAACTGGGAAGCTATCTGATTAATTAATGGAAATGGCTTGATTAGAACTCTGCATTATATTATTACCAATGCAGATATCCTACCAGCTTGCATTTTTTACTTTCTATTTCTGCTTAATCTCTAGTAGTAAGAATATAAGTGACATTTCTCAAAGATATTAGCCTGAATGATGATAATTGCAGTGGTTAGTCTAATTTTGTCTGAAAAATGAAAAAACTAATAACAATTATGAAATCATGTTGGGTAGCATGGAATATTACCCACCAGCCAACTTACTTGGAGTGACAAAAATAAATAAGTTTTGAGAAGTGTCTATTCATGTCTTTTACACACTTTTTAACGGGGCTGTTTTTTTATTTTTTGTTTTCCTTTCAACACGTTTGAGTTCCTTGTGTATCCTGGATGTTGGGCCATTGTCAAATATGCAGTTGGCAAATATTGTTTTCCTATTCTATGGGCATTCTCCCCATTCTCTTATTACACAGTCATAAAGAAGAACAAAATTATGGACTTCGCAGCAACTTGGATGGATTTCAGTCTATCATACTCAGTGATGTATCACAGAAACAAAGAACTGAGTACCGCATGTTCTCACTTATAAGCAGACCCTGAACATTTACAATAATACTATAAGAAAGGAATTGACAGTAGCAGGACACTGCCAGAGAAAGTGGGGGGCACATAATATCAATAAGGATACCTGATCTCAAACTAGGTGAAGTGGAGACCAAAGAGAGGCCCAAACTTTACCTGTATGATGCCCACTTGTATGCCTAAATCTGAATTGTACCCCACATCTTTAAAATTCAAAATTAACCACATCCTCTCCAGCATCTGTTATTTTTTGAGTTATTGATGATGGCTATTCTGACTGGAGTTAGGTGGTATCTCAGTGTAGTTTTAAATTGCATCTCTTTGATGATTAATGAGGCTGAACATTTTCTCATATATCTGTTGGCTGTTCTTATGTCTTCTTTTGAGAAGTGTCTATTCATATCTTTAGCCCACTTGGTAATAGGGCTGTTTGTTTTTTCCTTTCAGCACGTTTGAGTTCCTAGTAGATCCTTGATGTTAGGCCTTTGTCAGACATGAGTTGGCAAATATTTTTTCCCAGTCTGTGGGCTGTCTCCCTGCTCTCTTGATGATGTCTGGCTTTGCAGAAGCTTGTCAGTTTAATGAGGTCCCACTTATCTATCTTATCTCTTATGGCCTGGACACTTTGGGATTTGATCAGGATTTGGTTGCTAGTTCCAACTTCCATAAGAGTGTCTCCTGCATTTTATACAGTTCTTACAGTTAGAGGTTTTACATTTAGGTCTGTGATCCACTTAGAGTTATTTTTTGTGTATGGGGATAGGTAGGGGTCCTGTTTTAATCTTCTACATGTGGTCAGCCAGTTTTCCCAACACCATTTACTAAATAGGTTCTCCTCTCCCTAGTAGTGGGTGGTGGAGGCTTTGTCGAAGATGAGTTGGTTAGAAGTTGAGGTTTTGCTTCTGGAATCTCAATTCTATTCCATTGGTCTATATGCCTGTTCTTGTACCAATACCACTGTTGGTGGGAATGCAAACTAGTTCAGCCTCTGTGGAAATCAGTGTGGCGATTCCTAAAAGTTCTAAAAATTGACCATCCATATGACCCCGCAATCCCCCTACTGGGAATATACCTGGAAGAACTCAGGTCACTCTATGAAAAAGATACTTGCACATGTATGTTTATCACAGTATTGTTCACAATAGCAAGAACCCATGCTGCCCATCAACAGAGAACTGGATAAAAAAAAATATGGTACATATACACAATGGAATACTATGCAGCCATAAAAAAGAACAAAATCATGAACTTCGCAGCAACCTGAATGGAATTAGAGTCTATAATACTGAGTGATCTCTCACAGAAACAAAGAGCTGAGTATCACATGTTCTCACCCATAAGTGGACCTTGAACAACTACCCTATTACTATAAGAAAAGGATTGAAAGTGGCAGGAAACTGTGGGGAGGGGGGTCAGGGGTGAGAGGTGGGATTGATAGTAGTCAATATCTGTCTGGGGAAGGGGGGAGGGACACCTCATCAATAAGGGTACTTGCACGGTGACTATTTGTACACCTTTAAATAAAAATTAAGAGAGGAAAAAAATTAAATTAAAAATTAAAGATAAACAAACAAATAAATAAATACAAATTAAAATAGGGATATGTTTTAAAGTCTATTCATAGGGTCCCAAAGTCCAAAGCTTATCTGTGAGTAAAAGCATGAGGTGCAATGGGGGGCTTGTACTCCTTTTCTTTCTCACTATCTGTTGCTATCTCTTTGGGCTTTAGTTCTCCCATTATTAGGAAGAATAATTCCCAAACCAAGAATCTAAAAGAGGAAACTTTAGGATACTGTCACCTGGTCCTCCTGTCCCAGGAGTCAGTGACTTTTTTTCTTTCTAAGTCTCCAGATTTAGATATCATTCCCTTAGGCACATAATATGTTAGAAACGAAAAGGATCTTAAAAACCAGGACTCTGGGATAGAATAAAACCAGTAGTAAGTGTCACCAGTTAAACTAAGATCTGAATTGGTAGGTTAGAAAATGTGCTACGAAGTTCAGTGTGTCTAGATCTTGTATGGGGCTATGCAGACTGTATGATCAACAGTTTGTTCTTCAGTAGCACAATATAAATTATTTATTTCACTTAATTTCTAAATCAATTAAGTGGATCACAAACAGAATTTCTCATTTAAAATAAAATAGACTATAATAAAATAATAAGAAGAATATTTTTCAGATGTGTGTGTTTGTGTGTGTGTGTATGTGTATATATCCAATCGTGTTTACTGAATTGCAATGTGAAATATATTTTATATCTTAATATCTGAAAGACACTGTTTCAGGCTCATATTAAAAAAATGTAACTGGGGTAATAATCCCAAACACAGAGTTGACATTAAATAGTTTTAAATAGGCTTAGTAATTCTCCAATATGTATATACCAGTATATTCATTTTTGAATAACAAAAGCATATAAACAACTCATATCCTGTAAAACCATGACGGTTTAACTCTCTTAATATTCAAGGGGTTGAGCAACTGTTCCAAAGAAACATGGCTCAATACTAGGCATGACAAAATTCAGGTGTTCTGATATTCAGTCCAATTATTTTCCTACCAGTCCAGACAATAATAGTTCACGTGTAGCCGGGCTTGATGGCTCCCACTCTTTGGGAGGCCAAGGTGAATGAATTGCCTGAGCCCGCGGGTTTGAGACCTGCCTGGGCAACTTGGCGAGACCTCATCTCTACAATAAATCAAAAATTAGCCAGGTGTGGTAGCACGCACCTGTAGTTCCAGCTACTTAGAAGGCTGAGGTGGAAGGATCGCTGAAGCCCAGTAGGTAGAGGCTGCAGTGGCTGGGAGCGGCCACTGCATTCCAGTCTGGGGGACAGAGTGAGACTCCAACTCAAAAAAAAAGTTTATGTGTAATGGACATGTAAAAAGAATACATACCCTGCAAACAGACTATAAAACATAATTTAATACATATAAAAATTGTTCCAGATGATAAATATAACCTGTGTGAATGCTAGATATAATCAGTATTATTTAAATGGTACTGTCATGATATTATCTCTAAGTGTTTAGAATTTTTTTTGGTAACAAATGTCTGTTCTTCATTTTTTCCCAAAGAATCATAAAGGTAAGTGTAAATCCATGACCACTCACATCCCTACTTACCATGGTGCCTGATTTATCTTTAAAATAAGCTTTGGAGAATATCCATATTTGAAGATCTCCACTTAGAACTATAGTTATAGCTTAGAGAATAGAGTCTCTGGTGTTAAACCCTCTTGTTCCTCTTATTTTCTTTTCTTTTCCATCCCCTTTTGTTCCCCAGTCTTCGTCATGTCTAATGCTAAGACTTAAAATGTGGGTATTTGAGGAGTGAGTATAGAAGTAAATAGAGGAGTGACTTTTTCAGACTTTTATATACATAGTTATATTCACATTCATTGGTGCCAACATTGTCTTCCTCCCTCAGGTTCTAAAATGATGTTCATGTAAGGGACCATCTGCAGGAAACACAACCTAGAGATACAAGCAAGTTTAGATCTTAAAAATTTTATTTTGATGTGGGGTACAATTCAGTTTAGGTAATACAAATGGTCATTATGCAGGTAATCTTGTTGATGAGGTGTGTTCTCCCTCCCTCCTCTGGCAGTTTCCCACGACTGCAATCACTTTCTTATAGTATTATGATAATCGTTCATGGACACTGTTGAAAGAGCAATTAAGAAAAACAAAGAGATGACCGTTAACCTGAATATAGTGAGCCGCTAATCCCTGAATATTGTGGGGTTTCAAGAAAGCCTTGTTTATTTGATCTTTAAATTATTATGTGGTATATTTTTTGTTGGGTTCAGGGAAAAATATAGCTGGAATAGGAGAATGTTTTCATTACAATATTTCAAATTAAATTTCAATAGTTGTCAAGGGTACTTAAGAGTTCTCTGTGTCAAGAAAGGACTCTGTGTCAAGAAGGAAAGTAGTGGTAAGTATGTTTTAATACCATAATCAGAAGGAATTTTATTTATTTCTCTTCACTAAAATAATGTGTCTATATTCTAAAATAAAATAGAGTTCTAAAATCCAATTATTTTCAATGATATGCATGCTTAAGAGTAAATCATTAAATAGGTCAGTTTCAGTATCATTAAATCAAATCATGACACAGCTGGAAAGTCTTCCAGCCAATCAGCAATCATCTTTGTAATTTTTATTATAGAAGTTGCAGAAACATTATTTTTAGTGCTTCCTCTGAGATGAATAATATATTTAATAATCTTGTCAGTCTTCAGTGCTAGATGGCCTTCAATTTTAAAATGATGACAACCGAATGTATGAAAGCGCCTTAGAAAAAGATTCAGGTTTCATGGGGATTATTTTAAACATCCAGGACCTATGCAGTGCATATGTTAACATGCAGGGCTGTTTGTCTTTTAAATCCTGATCTTTCAACACTTAACCAAGTCTGTAACCTGTTAACATCTGAGAGATTCCTTTGGCATTTGATTAAGTGGTGACATGTGATACACAGTTTCTGTTAATATGGATATAGCATTCAGAAACTCACCATTACATTATTTTTCCCTGACACATTAGACAAATTTATATTTGAAAGCATCATCAGTTGCTGCATACATTTACTTCACAGATACACATTTCAGCGTCGTACAACTTGTATACCAGTGACTAACACAATAAAATACATATTAGAAGCCTGAGTTCTTGGTCTTTATTTGTCACTAAGTGACTGTAACATCAAAGATGTCACTCTACTCTTAGGCACACATTGGCTGCTTTGTGTAATTGTAGTGGGTTACGAAAATATACCCACAATATGCCTTCTCTATAGCAGTCTAAATCCATGAGTATAACAGCAAAAATTTAGGCCCTAACTTGAATAACTACAAAAGATTGTGGCGTATACACATTGGCCAATTTGTAATATGAAATTCCATCCATCTTGTACTACTGTTATTGCTTAAAGGACAGCATGGTAAAAACAGAGATTCAGTGTTTACACATTTCCTATCAGGATTGTGTTAAAGTCAATGGATGACTCTGAGCCTGGCTAGAAACTACTTATCTCTAAGACAGTTTTTTTCAAGGAAGTGTTATCTCTAAACAAGCCCCTCTACATTATATATTCTACAAATCACTGAATCCTTTGGTAATGATTGGGATAGTTCAGGACAGTAAGACAGTGCTCATGATCAAGATTAGTATGCATGGGCTTTGGAAAATTGCAATGTGACTTACCTAGTATAAACACATGAATAATTATAATTTCATTTCCTCCATATTAGTCTACTTTTCTCAAATGTAGAAAAACAAATAAAATGGTAAACTATCTCTAGTAATTATAACTGACAGTGTGTTTTCTATAGTGAAATACAAGGAAGGTCAATGAAAATGTATCTTCTTCAAATTCTGTTGGAATGATGGGATTTCTCAGAGTTATCTCGTAGTCAAACTTCATTTGCTTGATGTGAAGACTTTAGCAGAATGCAATAATTCACCTGTGAGTAGGTGCTTATCATAGACTATCCAAATAGAGACTCAAAATGTTACGAAAGATGTATCCTCCATTTATGATTAGACAAATAATTTCACAGAACTTTGTGCCTGATTAATTAGTAAAACAACCTGGCAGCATTAAAAAATGTGAATTAGAGGAGCATGCTCACATATATGAGAAACACTACTGCCTCCGGGGTCCCTTGTTGCTATCTCAGATGTATTTATTATTAAGGCTCTCTGTACTTTGGAAGTTCCAAATATTGTATAACTGGATTGTACTAAGTATTAGGAAAGTCAAATTCTGATATCAGCCCAAGGCTATTAACTTTGCGAAGTTTCTAAGAATCAGTTCCTATCTATAAAATGGGGAAGTAAGTCCATATTGACTATAGACTGCTTCCATAATAGAATGAATGCTAACTCAATCATCTTTTTATTTGGTTTTCAAAGCAATTACACTTGTCCTTCCCCAGAATCATACAAACTAGGACACCAGATACACACCAGACAACGTTGTCGGGGCTGTTGTTCAATACAAGGCTCATCAGAAGCCAAGGTGATGGGAATGATCCATAATGACATTAATATAAAGATTTTGCCTTTCTTCATACTCCTCAAACTAATTTAATTTCTATATATTACACTGGATTATCAGCAAGACCCTGCATTTCTCAACCACATTTTCCTAGTCTAATAAAATCCTTTTCCCTCAGATCCTTGAATATCATCATTTCTCTGTAAGGTTTTATGGAAAACCATTCTAAGAAATAGTTATACTAAGATTGTTTCTAAGCTGGGCTCAGTGACTCAGCCTGTAATCCCACGCCTTGAGAGGCTGAGGTGAGTGAATTGCCTGAGCCTGCGGGTTTGAGACCCGCCCGGGTAACTTGGCGAGACCTCATCTCTATAATGAACCAAAAAATTAGCTAGTTGTGGTGGTGTGCACCTATAGTTCCAGCTACTTGGAAGGCTGAGGCAGAAGGATCGCTGGAGCCCAGCAGGTCGAGGCTGCGGTGGCCGGGAGCGGCCACTGCACTCCAGTCTGGGGGATGGAGTGAGACTCCAACTCAAAAATAAAAATAAAAAAAAAGATTGTTTCTACATTTGGGTATGAAAGCATAATATGAGTCTATGACTTAGTGTACTTAGTGTTTTCTCTATGAGGTTTCATGTGCAAAACTACTTTTCAAATTGAGAGCAAGAGAAAGTTTGTCTTACTCTAAGAACTAGTCTGGTTCCTTTAATCTGATAAGAATTTAAGTAATGCCACATGATTTCACTGTTCCTTTATTTTCAGATTTCTAAAAATAAGCTCAAAACTAAGCAGAGTGACTCTAAAGCCTCTTGGATAGCATTTGGTCTTGGTTGTTTAGACCAATTTCTAACCCTGAAGTAGGCATTTATTTAGCCTACAATATGTTTGACTAAGCTAAACAGCATACATTTGAAGTATAAACTTTAAATCACTTTTTAATGCTAAAAATAAGTCATTGAGAATAATATTTGCCCCATGTAGGTTTTTATATGAGACAATGGAAACACAAAGACAGTTAAGAAATAACGAGAGGTCAGGTGTGGTGGTTCATGCATGAAATCCCAGCACCTTGAGAGGTGGAGGCAAGAGGATTGCCTGAGCCCAAGGGTTCAAAACCAGCCGGGCAACTTGGCGAGACCTACCTCATCACTACAAAAACCAAAACATTAACTGGGCATGGTGGTGCATGTCTGTAGTCCCAGAAGTTCTAGGCTGCAGTAGCCTGGGCTGACAGACCAAGACTCTGACTTAAACAAACAAACAAGCAAACAAAACAAAACAAAAAATGAATTTGTAATAGAGTATATGAGCTAAGTTCATTTTGTTATTATGACAATCATATAAAATAATTATGCATAGTCACAGCATTCATAATTATTAATTTACCAATGTATTCCTCCTACTAGATTATAAGCTCCTTGAGGATTCAAACAGTATTCGTCTTGATAACCCCAAGGCTTCGATGGTATCTGACACATAAGAGCTCAACAAATGCTGAATGAAAGAAGGAAAAAATAAGAGCAAGAATGACCTTATTGTTTATAATAAGATCATTTTTACATCATGCAGCTTTTAGCATTACCAATGATCAGAATCATCATAATGACTAAGAAAACAGTGATAGTGAAAACACCTCATTTTTCCTTTATATTGCCATTTTGAATCATTTCAGCTTTATCTCTCAATGCAGTTTCAGCAATGCTTTAAACATTCTACAGAACCAAAAGCTTTTAGAGCTAAATGCATCAATTACACATAATCTTGTGATGCAATCCTGCCATGAATCCTTAGTCATTCATCCTCAACCCACAGAATGCCATCTGCTTGTTTTGGGTGTACCTTGTTACAAAGAGAAAGAGAGCGAAAGAAATCTTAAGCTGATTTCATTTCCCTGAACTCTGCTACTTTAAAGTTTATTTTTGTTTTCAATGACATTATTGATTCTAAATGTTAAAATTTTTAAAAAGATATGATCTAAACATTATGACCTTGTTTACAGATAAATTATCTGTGCATGCATTCGCCTTTGTTGGTTTAGAAAGTAAAACAAATAATTATCTGAGGAAAGTTCTAACTTTATCCATTGACCACAGCCCTGATTTAATTTCTTACTGAAGTTACAATTTTATAAATCCTAGCATTGTAAGGATGTGGTTTGGACGATTCATTCTATGTGGCAGCCTCTCTGGGATAAGGTGAAAACTAAGTAATTTAATGGTAGAACGAGCAACCGAGAATGTATTCCATCTTTTCAGCAATAGTGACCAGACTTAAAAACATTCAAAGGAGAAATGGAACTATAATCTCACTTGGTTATGTTCATTTTAATATTATCATTAAAGTAATTTTTTATGATAAATATTTACGGAAGGCTTAACAGTCTCTAAATATTTCCACCATCTACTTAAGGAGTATAAATGCATCCAGAAGGCAAATTTTCTTAGGTCACAAGAACAGATAAAAGAAAAGCTAGGACAAAAACTCTGGTCACCCAGTGCTCAGAGTGGTTCAAAACTCCCATTCTGTTTTACCAGTATTTTATGCATCATTACCTCCATGAAAGGAAAATTGAGAAATAAAAAGTTAAGTCCCTTAAATCATCCCTGCACTATATAGAACTATTCTGACATTGTAATAATGAACCCATGAATCTAAGATGTCTTTTGTTTACATGGTGAATCTACAAATCCAAGGCTGTTAAAATATATCTGTAAAGTGAGACAAGAATTTCCAAGATCATGCCACAAAAGACAGAAACTAAAACTAAAATAAAACTATTATTTCAGTTGATTTTTTAAAGGATTTAGTACGGTGAATCATTTTCTTTCAACAATAAAATAGAAATAAAATTGCAAATGTTCCAAAGAACACTTACAGCAGGGATTATAAAGAGATAGCATCTCACACACCAACTTTGACAGATAGGTCAGGATGGTTGTGAGAACTGTGCTGAAAAACATTCTTTTTTTTTTATAATCAATATTTTTTATTATGATGTTGTGGGGTACAGTTAAGGGTTAGGTATACAAATATGTTTCATTCAGGCACCCTATTGATAAGAGGTGCTTCCCCGTCCCCAGACAGATAATTGCTACTGTTAATCCCATCTCCCTCCCTCCCCGCCATAGTTTCCCACTACTGTCAGTCATTTTCTTATAGTATTAGGTTGGATGTTCAAGGTTCATTATATGAGTGAGAACATGTCAAAAGATATGAACAGACACTTCACAAAGGAAGACATCCGAGCAGCCAACAGACATATGAAGAAATGTTCAACCTCACTAATCATCAGGGAGATGCAAATCAAAACCACACTGAGATACCACCTAACTCCAGTCAGAATGGCAATTATCAACAACTCAAAAAATAACAGCTGCTGGAGAGGGTGTGGAGAAAAATGAAAAAGATTCTGAGCAGAGTTCAGTTTAATCAAGAAAGAGTGCTGTGATTTAATGGCATTTATGCTGGGTAGAATATCAGAGAAATTGTGGTTCACTTTATATTTGAATAAAAAAGGATGAGAGATGTGAAGTGACTTCACCTTAGTACAGAAGTGAAAAAGGGAAGCCCAGAATTTAGGACTGTTGCATCTTTCTCTAGATCATCTATCGATACATTATAAATATTTACTGATCTCTCAATAATACACAAAACAGTTCAAATTTGATTTTCTTTTGGCTTTCTAGAGTATCCTTTTATTCTATGGTATTCTTCTACTTTACTGGTCATCCTTAAGTTTTTGTGTTTGTTTTTGTGGGGGGTGTCAACTCCTCTACTTAACTTCTAATTGTTGGTTTCCTCCAGAACTCTGCCTCTAATTTTCTTTACTGTCTCCTTGTTTGACTTCATTCCATCTCTTAAGTTTAAATATTTTAATGTAAAAAATCGCAGTTTATTATATCCTGCTGACTACTCCATGTCACCACACGAATACCTGTATCTCAAACGTAATTTTAGTATGGACAACACAGACCCTTGATTTCATGCCAAAACCTACTTCTGTATCAGTTTTCCCTATTTTTGTAAAAGGGTCCACAATCTATCATTATCTCAGTCAAATAATATGGAAGTTTTCCCTGGTTCTTCTCTGTCTCTCACCTCTCACATTCAATTAGGAAAACAAGCTCTCCTGACTCCCAATCACACCTTGAAACAATCCACTCTTCTATTCCATAACCTTGGTACCACCCAGTCACAACAATCTCTGTTTGAATTACTTCAAGAGCCACCTAACTAGTCTCCTTCCTGATTCTGTGTTTGCTTCTGTTACTCCATTCCTCTTTATATGGTAACCAGAGTGATTGTTTTCAGATGAGATCTGGTGCATTTAGGGCGGTACGGCCATAGACTATTTTCAAAACACGAATGAAATCTTTTAATGAATTTGCTTAAAATTATGTAATGGCTTCTTATTAAACCATGAAGTGAATCTAGACTCCTAATCCCAAGTTTTTAAGCCCTGTATGGTAATGGTCTGCTCCCATTTACTTATAAATTTCCATTGTATAACATAACGTCATTTCAGTCATACTAACTTTCTTTGGTTCCTCCTCTATATTATACTCATTCTACATGTCTTAATAGTAATTGGAATACTTTTCACAGTGACTGTGTTGTTCTTTTTATTCTGAATTTGGCTTAAATTTAAATTCTGAAACTATCAGTCTGCAGCAAATAACCATACACTCTTCCTCACTTCATTGCCCTCTTTAATTCACTATATAGCACTTATTTTCTGAAAGCATTGTTGTCTATTCATTTGTTATGCATTCATAATTTGCTGTGTTTCTTTACTTGAAATCTCTGAGAGCAAGGAACTTTTGTTGCTTATTCATCCCTAGAACACAATAGGTGCATAGGTTGTGATTTGTATTCACTGAATAAGCAAACCATATTTTCTGTATAGTTTTCACATTTAGTGTAAAATCAATTCTCTCTTAAGCCACTGCATCCTATTTTTAATCTTTGGCTACATTCTTCTGGCAATTCAGAATTTTTTTGCATTACTCTTCCTACCATCAATTGACATATTTAACATTTTAAGCACTTACATAAGCACATCTTCATTAGAAAAGTAAACCTGAGGCAGGAACTAGAGAAAAGAGAGTCACTTCATGTAAAATTAAAATAAATATTTATTATTTTAGTGGTGATTATCTGGTAATATTTATTTTCAAATAAAGACCTTCATAAATAAATATTTTAATTGAAAAATCACATACATGTTGTTTTTTCCATTAATGAATGCATCTAAATTTAGAAAAGTGAAATGCAAACATATTTCTTTAACATATTTCTTCCTTGATGTGCAATAATTTTGTATTGTTCTGGGTAGATTATGTTTAAACTATGCTCTCTTCACCTAAGAAATTCATTTTTCCAACAGTATGAAAGAATGTGCAAATTCTTATGCTTGAAGGCTCAGTCATACATCCAATAACAAGCCTTAGGGGCTACCCAGTGTCCTACCTACACGCACCAGGAGAAAGTAAATGCCTGTACCTATATAAAATAACTTAAGAGAGAGTAACAAACTAAGTGAAATAGGAAATTCCACAGTGGAGTATTGTTTCTCTCAGTGAATGGTTTATTCTCATCACACTTAAAGTTCAAAATTAGGATCAAAGTATGCTTTATTCAGTTGAGATAAAGGTGGGAGAGAAAGACATGATTTTATGATTTTATGAGCCAATAACAGAACTGTTTCAAACTTGGATGAAAAAAATATATAGGCCAGGTGCGGTGGCACACACTTATAATCCCAGCACTTTGGGAGGCTGAGGGGAGAGGATTGCCTGAGCCTACAGGTTCGAGACCAGTCCGGGCAACTTGGTGAGACCACATCTCTACAATAAATGAAAAAATTAGCCGGGTGTAGTGGTGAGTGCCTGTAGCTCCTGCTACTCAGAAGGCTGAGGCGGAAGGATTGCCTGAGCCCAGTAGGGCGAGGCTGCTACGGTGACCATGAGCTTGCCACTGCACTCTAGCCTGGGTGACAGAGTGAGACTCCAACTCAATATATATATACATAATATTTGTTTGTTTTATTTTGCTTTGCTTTGTTTTGAGTAGGAGTCTCACTCTGTCGCCCAGGCTGAAGTGCAGTGACACACTCACAGCCACTGCACTGCAGCCTTGACCTGCTGGGCTCAGGTAATCCTTCCGCCTCAACCTTCCAAGTAGCTGGAACCGTAGGCACTCGCCACCATGCCCAGCTAATTTTTTGATTTTTTTGTAGAGACACATTCTCATAATATACGACATGGAAAGGAGGCAGCTAGGAGCATATTTGCAGCTAATGTGTATCACTGACAACTCTCGTCCCTGTGCTAAGCAATCGCTCCTCCCAATTCTTGGCCCCTGTGCTAAATAATAGCTCCTTTCAATTCTATCCTAGTTGAAGTTTATGAAGGATATTTCCAACAGTAGTAGGTGTTACACATATAGCAATATAAAGTAGCGTCAACAGAGTCATGGATAATTATACTGAGACTGGCTTTAGAAACCTGTAGCCAGTTACATTACAAAATAATTAGAGTAAGCATCATCATGTATCAGATTACCTAAAGGGTATTCCAGATATTGAGGAGTTTCTTCAAATGCAACAGTGAGCACTGCCATGTAAGAGGAAAATGGAATATAGTTGAATATAGTTGTACCGCATGGGGAATATATTTCTAAGACATCCAGTAGATGCCTGAACGGCAAATAGTACCAAACTCTATATACACTTTATTTTTCCTAAACATTTGTATTAAATTTATGATGAAGTTTAATTTATAAAATTGACAAAGTAAAAGATTAAAAACTAACGATAAAGTTGAACCATTATAACAATATGCTGTAGCAAAAGTGATGTGAATGTGTTCTCTCTCTCTCTTTCTCTCAAAATACCTTATTGTACTGTACCCATTTTTAGACTGTGCGTAACTTAAACCCAGGAAAGTGAAACTGCAAATAATGGGAGAGCTACTGTATAAGCCTCAGTGTACTCTGTTTTTATTTTTAATTTTAATTTTTAAGATGTAGAGTATAATTCAGGGCTAGGTACATACGTGGTCATCATACAGATGAAGTCTGGCCCTCCTATTGGTCCTCATGTCACCTGTTTTGCGATCAGGTACTCTTATTAATGCTATGTGCCCCCTTCCTCCCCTAGCAGTGATCTGCTGTTGCCAACCTCTTTCATGAAGTACTATGATAAATGCTCAGGGTTCACTTATGAGTGAGAACATGTGGTAATCAGTTATTTGTTTCTGTTTTAGATCACTGAGTATGATAGACTCTAAATCCATTCAAGTTGCTGCAGAGTTCATAATTTTGTCCTTGTTTACGGTTGCATAATATTCCATTGTGTATATGTACCACATTAAAAAAATTCCAGTCCACTTTCAATGGGCAGCATGGTTGGTTCCATGTTTTTGTTTTTGTTTTGTTTTGTTTTGTTTTGAGTAGGAGTCTCACTCTGCCACCCAGGCTGGAGTGCAGTGACACGCTCATGGTCACTGCAGCCTCAACCTGCTGGGATCAGATGATCCTTCCACCTCAGCCTTCCAAGTATCTGAAACCACAGGCACTTGCTACTATGCCCAGATAATTTTTTGATTTATTGTAGAGACAAGGTCTCACTAAGTTGCCCTGACTGGTCTCGAATCCCTGGACTCAGGCAATGCTCTCACTTCTGCCTCCCAAAGTGTTGGGATTATAGGCATGAGCCACTGTGCTCGGCTCCATAATTTTGCTATTGTGAATAATCTTGCAAAAAGCATGTGTGTGCAGGTATCTTTTTTGTAGAATGAATTGAATTCCTCCGGGTATATTCCCAGGAAGGGGACTGCTGGGTCATATGGAAGATATGGAAACATAAATGACCTCAAATAGTCAAAACAACTCTCAGCAAAAGAAATAAAGTGGGAGGTATCCACATCTGGACCTTAAACTTTGTTATAAGGCTGCAATAATCAAAACAGCCTGGTATTGGTCCAAGAACAGACACATAGAACAATGGAATAGGATAGAGATTCTGGAAGCAAAACCTCAATTTCTTAACCAACTCATTTTTGACAAAGCCTCCACCAACAACCACGGGAGAGAAGAGAACCTATTCAGTAAATGGTGCTGGGAAAAGTGGCTGACCACAATGCAGAAGAATAAAACAGGACCCCTACCTATCACCATACACAAATGTACTTTTTTCCCTTCCCTCTGTTTCTTCCTCCCTCCTTTTTCCCTTCTTCCTTTCCTTTTCCTTTCTTCCTCCCTTCCTCCCTCCCTTCCTTCGGACCCCACGCTCTGCTCTCCCTCCCTCTATGCCTCTCTTCTACTATTTAGCAAATGTAATGATCATGACCATCTACCACATCGCCAAGCACAGGAGACACAGCTATGAACAAGGCCTAAAAGGCCTCTTCCTCCCAGTAATTCTGAGGACAGAGGATAAATCAATACATGATCTAATAAATTATATCAGTGTATTTTGTAGTAAATGCTATAAATAAAATAACCAGAGAGAAGATATGGAACAGGCATAATAATAATTGAAACAGTCCATTTTCAGTTAGATAATCAAGGTAATTTTCTGCTAAAACATAAAAAATATAAAAGATTTACGTATGCAAAGGATTAGAGGGATATTTCCAATCAATTGCATTACATACAAGAACCTGACAGGTCAGCATGACCACAGCAAAATATGGGCAGTGTGATGTCAAATGATGTAAAGAGAAGAAGGGACCATATTTAGAGGCCACTACATATATGTATGTATATACATATATACGTATATATGTATTATATATAGTGATAACAGGTCCAGCATTATTATAGACAGAATTCAGTCTTAAAGTACTCCTTTTAAGCCTGTATGGCACAAATTATACATGCAGTAAGTCTTAAAAATAGGACTAGAGCCCAAGTCTTCTTAGGGCACGTCTAGTAATTATCACATACTGCCACAGCTGTCCGGTAACTGTACATCACAAAAGCCCAAACAGAAACATGTGAGCCCCATGAACAAGGCTTTAGACAGTACCATAAAATATAAGACATCTACAATCGAATCCAGCAATAATTCCAAATGTTCTTTCATCTATAAGACTTTATGATTCAGTTATTGCATTCCTTATTGACCAAATGGAGATTTCAAGAGGAAAGAGAAAAATAGGCAATATAAAAATAAAGCTATGTTGAAAGACTAATAAATCATTATAGGAGTGAAGAAGCTTTTTGCTAAAAGCACTCGAGATTTCTCAGTATTGTACTTGGCCTACATCATATACCAAAATTGAGCAATAGGAATAAAATCAAGAAACTAGACTGAAATACTGGTGCAGAAATCTTCAACCAAAATTGGAAATTTTAAAATCAGGAAGAAAAGCAAAAACATAAACTTGGTACTAGTAGAGAATATTTTAACCAATCCCATGCGGAGGACACAAAGTAAGATTTTGGGCAAAAGTGTTTGTCATTGTAGCCAAGGCCTAGGGCATCATCAGGCAACCTGATACCAACTCATGCATTGGCTACTCACAAGACAGGAAATCATCCAGTTAGTCTTAGAGTCTTGGATAAAGTCATGTTGGACCAGCAGAGTACTCTCATCTGTGAGGGATCATTCTTTTCTGCCAAATCTCTGCCAAATATCTGCCAAATCTCTGACTGACTGGACAATGTATTTTCTCCTTTCTTTTCTGCTGTCTTCCTGTTCCTCTTTGGAAATCTTTATGTTCATCAAGAGACTAACAGAAAAAATAACCTACTCCCTCCCCTACCTTGGTGAGGTGAATCTTATCTCTCTCTCTCTCACTTCCTGTCTAATTTACTTTTTAAGTAAACTATACTTTCCAATCTAAAAAATGTGACCAGGATTCTATAGAAAGACCAAATCCTGAGTCAACTAATTAGCAATGATGTAGTTGTAATCTAGACATTTAAATCACTGGATCTCAGGTTGCTCATGTGAGATAATAAGACTGAAAATATTTTAAAATTATTATGTGCTACAAAGATACAGCTACCTTATTACTGATTTTGACATATTAAACAAGAACACTAAATGAAAACTCTTTAGAAATTATATGTTTTCTTGATTTGGGAGACTAAAAATATTGCCATGTATAAATGGCACAGAAACAGAGCAAGAAACAGACACTAGATACATTCTCCTTACTTGTTTTTTTAACAACCTGTCACTCCCTCAAGTTCTATAAACACATCACTGTGCTTAGATACTGAAGATGATGCAAATGAATTATAGATATGAACTTTACCTTTAGGAAATGACCATCTACTGGACACGCCCAAGGCATCAAGAAATATCTGTCATCTTATGAAGATATCAGATTCCATCAAAATTTCTCATATTTGGGATACAGCAAGATTGAGATTCTTCATACAATGTAGTATCTTACGCTAGTTCTCAAATGGGGAAATCATTTATGTTGGATATACAGGAACTCACACACATATAGATGCTGCTTCAGCAAAGGAGTCATTATGCAGAAGAGAAAAACATTAACAAAAATAACTGTTTCTTTTAATAATAAAGAGTTTATTTTTTGCTTTCTAGTGTCATCTTTATTTTAAAAAATCTGTTTTTAAGCTACAAAAGTTCCCCAGTCCTCTGTTTCCTTGAGCCACTTTCTATTTTTTTTTTAATCTACTGGTTTTCTAAAGAGTTTGCTTTCACTATCTCTACTTTTCTGTCTTCAATTCAATTTTCATTCCTCAGTACTTCACTAATAATGTTCCCACAGAGTTAGATTGCATACCAAATAAACATTTGATTTAATCAAAATATCTTGTCTTCTTCATCTTCTCTTTCTCATCCTCCCCCATCAGTAGGGAACATAAAGCATGTTATTATCTTTGCTATACAGTGCTCACATTTTTTTTAGTATTTGCCTGCCCCTGATCTTAACCCCAATTTATTATAACAGTAATTGTCTATGTGCACACACACACACTAATATTAATACAAATATCACTACTGTATAATGGTTAATCAAACAAGCTAAAAAGTCTGGATGAGCTCAGTTTTACAAACTAGTAGCAGAATGTAGTATCTCAAATGTTTTGAATTAACTGGAAATTTTTCAGAATTTTCTAACACTGAATGCACCTGTAACTGCTAAAGTATTTTGTGTCAGGGAGAAGGTATGTTTGAATGCTGTTGTTTTAACCTCTGAGGTCAAGTACCAAGACTCTCAAGAATCATTCTTAATTAATTCTGGCAGGATAAGGAAATGCAGAACCATTCAAGAAGGTGAAAGATGGAAGTTTGTTTCACATCTGTAAACGAAAACAGTTAGGTGATCAAATTTAAAAGTCAGGCCTTGTATCAATAGGATTTTTAAATTCCTTGGATTTGATGAATATATGAACCATAACTAAGTTTAGACGATCCTGATGGATATAGAAATACTCTCACTCCACATCACTGAAAGGATTTTTTTTAGTTGTTCTACTCAAATAACATTCACTTGCAAATTTATCACTAGGAAAATCATGTGCACTTTCTAATTCCCAACTATGCTTGTTTTTATATAATATGATTTAGAAATAATGTCTAAGAAGATCCACATGCTACTGTGAAAAGTGAAAAACAAATAATTTTCTCCTTAATATTTATCTGTCCTTATCCAAATAAAAATAAGGAAGAAGTTCCATGGTAGCATTAAGTTAGCCTTTGAAAGAATATATGATTAAGCTATCAGGAAAGATATAAAAGTGATATGGTAGGTACAATACAGTTAGAAAGGAGGAGAACAGATTTTAAAAGTATTTATGAGACAGAGACTAGATTAGGGATAGACAACTGTTTTAGGGACAATAAAGGAAAAGGAGTCAAGAATTAGGTCAGAATTCAAAGCTTGAATAATTATGTGATCAAACATACTATTCAGTGAAATGGAAAATAAAGAGAATGTGAAACTTTATTGTGGGGAATGAATCCATTTGGAGCATATTACATTTTAGGTGTTTTTAGGTCATCCACAGTAAGTTTAAAGGTGTTTGTATAGCCCTGGAGCTAAGCAAAGAGAGGTGAACTTGAGGCCCCCCTGCCTCGTTCCCCCCCCCACGCATTTTTAGGGTCATGAGCAAATTAAAGGTTGTAGAAACTCAAGAGTGACTAAATTACTCAGGAAGAATATTCAAGACTGAGGTGGTAAGGGGGCCTCGATCACATTCCTGAATAATGCTGCTATTTAAACAATAACTTGGTTAGAAAGTATCCCTAAACCATTCAAAAAAGCAAGAGGGATAGCAGGATCAAACGATGAAATTATAAACTAGAGATACATTTTTATTTCTAATTGCCAAAGTTAGTTCCCCGAGAAAGCCCTTTCAGTGGCAAGGAGAAACCAAATAGTAATAAGATGAGGAATAAGTAGAGGCATACCACACAGCCAGGAACTTAGTAGTAAGAGAAAGGTGAGCCACTGGGACATCCTTGACAAGGGGCAAACAAGAAATAATTGCTTATTTATACTTTTTGTTTCTTAAGGTAATGTAGATTTTGACATGTTTGTACACTCAAGAAAATATTCTGACTTAGGAGAAATGTAATATATAGGAAACTGAGAGCAACTGAGCATAGTTCAAAATGAAAGCATAGGGAATGGAATTTAAAGCAGATGGAGGGGTTGTCATTATTAATAGAACAGCATTATTTTTCTAAATACATCTGGCTTCTGATTGAGGATATGCATTAACTAAAAATATTGACTTGTCTCCCTTAATCTACATGCATGCTTGCAGTTGCCAAGTCTAACAACTAACTCCTAAATAAAATGCAGGAAATTAGAAGTCATTCTCAGAAAGATTTTATTCTTAACTTTAAAGTAATAACTACTACTATCGCAAGCACCAAGACAATAAAAGTCTATACTTGAAGTGTAGTGTCCAAAGGACTTTAACATACTTTATCTCATTTGGTCTTCCTGTTAATATTGCCAGCATTTTCTACAAAACTTGCATATAAGTATTCAATAATATATTAATTAAATTATTAGAATGTTTCTTACATGGGAGTGCCTCTAGAAGAAACCCGAGTGAACTGAATCCTCACTTTAGTCTTGCCAATTCTTTCTCAATAGGTATCTTAGTTCGTTTCACGATGCTATGATAGAATATCACAGATGGGATGATTTATAAACAATAGAAGTATATTTGGCTCATGGTTCTGGAGGCTAGAAGTGTAAGATCAGGGAGCTGCATCCAGTGAGAACCTTCTTGCTGCAACAAAATATGGCAGAAGGCATCACATGGTGAAAGGGTATGAGAGAAAGAGAGAAGAAAAGGGCCAAACTCATTATTTAATCAAAAATTCACTTCTGTCATAACTAACCTCCTCCCAAAATAACAGTATTAATCTATTCAAGAGGGCAGAGCCCTTGTGACCTAATCAATTCTTAAAGGTTCCACCTCTCAATCCTATTGCAGTGGAAATTAAGTTCCCAATACATGAACTTTGGGGGACACATTCAAACCATAGTAATAAGAAGTCTGAAATGGAAAGACTGCTTTTCTCTGAGTCATTTTGTTAGGGGTCACAATCTGAATCAGTGGGGGAAAAAAAAAAACTTAGGCAGATTGATTTGTCATCGCTCACCTTTTTAAACTCAATAAAAGAGTCATTGTTATTTTTTATCAACCTCATTTTCTTTTTAAATCAGGAATTAAAATATTCTTTGCAATTTAGGCAAATTGTAGGTGAGAGACCCAGGTTACAATTGGGCAGAAATTCCCATTTAGTGTAATATTAAATAATAATCCACATTCATAGTGGCTAATTTTAAATCTGAACAACTATAATATCCATCATTACAAGGGGTCTCTGCCTCTACTAATTTTATTCTTAAAAAATCCTCTCAGAATATTTTTGCCAAGTATCTTAAGAGTTGCCTGGCAACTGCTAAGAACAAATGCAAAGAAAAAGAGGTGATTTAATAAAGAACTCAGACACAATCAAAGGCTTGTAAAGTGAATGAGATATCTGCTCTACTCAGAAAAAATAAATACTATTCCTTGACCTGATTTTAAATATAAAAAATTAATAGCTTATTGTGAATCAGCAATATAATTAAGAAAAGAAAGCAAGACATGAGAACTAATGAAGAGTAACCAATGAAGCATTTAAAAAATTTTTCCCAATCCCTCAATGTGGTATGTTCAGCTATTAGAACCCAGGGCTTATTAATTTATTATACTCATGGGCAACATTCTTAAGAAATTTTTCTATGCCTGTAGTGAAGCAAATAAGATAATCATACTTTATCTAGCATGGCAACATGGAAATTTTATAAGTTTGAGACTTTAACAGGTTCACAAATTTTACCAAGGCATTAAAAAAAATCCATGCAATCAAAGAAATGGAAAATTATCACCAATAGGAGGTACTTTTAAAAAAAGAAAACTTTAATTCATAGTCTAGTTATTTCTGACATATGTAGGATTTTGATGAAATATTTTTTAAAAGGTAGAACAAACCCATTCTTTTGTATTGGCAAAGAATGGTTTGGTTGTAAGTAATAGAAATCTACTTAACTAAATTAGGCAGAAATACACATTGTGTGGTTAGATACTGAGCTATTTCATATCATCTTGGCAAGCATAAAGATTTAACATGTCAGGAATAGTGACAGAGACTTTGAATGCCTTCAGGACTTTTCTCATTTAAGCTTCTCTCTGCATGATGATTTCCTTCTGCTAGTACAGCTTTCTCCACTTAGTCGAAAGATGACCACTAGGTGAGCCCAAGACTCATTTTTTAAACTTTCAATAGCAGAAAAGAATTGTTTCTCTTTCCTTTTAAAATATCGCTTGAAAAGTCTCAAGAAAGTCTTTGGATAGGTCAGGGTTGGATCAGAAGCCTATTACAGAATTATCAACAGTGGCCAAGGAGTTGGGGCTATGATTGGTGGTCCCCACTGGGACAGAGCAATTGAAAAGGAGGAAAAGGAGTTCTCCAAAAGAAAGGGAATAAATTTGGGAGAAGATGAAAAAATTTCAGGACAGATATAATGAGTAAAGTAATAAACATATTTGACCTTTGGATTTCTGCTTTTTGGTTTTCCGTTTTATGTAGCACAGCTACAGGTTGACTCTCAATCACTTTATGTAGATGACAAGCTCTACTTCTCCTTCAACATGTTTACTCTTCTAGTATCCTTTTCATAGAAGAATTGAAAATCTACAGTAGAATGAAGAAAGAGGGTTATGTGCCTGTAGCCCTGCCTGAGAGGCATGACCCTTTAGATCACAGAAGAACAGTTTTTCTAGGAGGCAATTCTAATTTTTAAAACTTAAGTGGAAGGCCAAGATTTCCTACTGGAAACAGAGAATGACCGCCCTTCTCAGTAAAGAAGCCTAAAAAGAATGAGCCTGGTGTTTTGAGGGTTGGCTTGGAAACTCAAGCTTATCAGTTGATCTCCTGAGAATGTGGAGATCACATCTCCATGTCCTGGCTACCTCCAGAAGCTGCCAACAGGAAAACACTCTTGATGAAGGAAGTGGTGAGTGAATGGGAAAACCTTGTTACACACCTCTTGCAAGCCTCTTGCAGTCCTAGCCAAGGGAAAGAGAGTCCAGGTCCTCTACCCTTACACATTCCCACGCTAGCTGGGCATAGGGAGCTTTCCAGAATTGGGACATACCAATTGTGGAAACAGACCCACTGGTTGCAGCCACCTGGGACCAGAGGAGTTCAGCTCTGGGTTAGTCCCAATGCTAGGGCAGTCAACCACCATGGAAAGGTTCTGCAGGGTTCACCTAGTAGGGGTGGTCTGCACCATGTGGGCATTCCCCAATCCCACCCTTTTCAGACACCAGCAGGGATAGGGTGCCAATTTGTGGGGGCACTTATGCAGTGGCACCGGCACCCATCCTGAACCCAGTTCAGGACTGCAAGTAAGGCATGCCCTTAGGGTGCTATCATTACCACAAGTGCCCCTCCCACAGAGTTCTACGAGGCAGCGTACCTCTGCAGTGTGTAGGTTATGGCTTGAACCACCTGTTGACTGAGGGAGAAATGCCAAGTATCGCCCAGCAAGGCAGTGGCCTCCCACCTACAACTGTGAGAGAAGAGCAAACTCAACTAGATGGAAAGAGGCCAATTCATGCCCCCCTCCTCCCAGAATATCTGTGCCAGAGTAGAGCCATGGAGCCCCTCCTGGTTGATCACTAATCCTCCAGATAAGACCTGTATGTTGGGGAGAAATATGCTGGAGATCTTAGTTAGACGGGACCCTTGGTACTTCTGCCAGATGGAGAGGGAAACCCCCATATGGAGGAAAGGACTTGTCCCATTCCTGCCAGACAACACTGGTTAAGCAGTGATAGATGGTTTTTCTCCAGCTCCCCACTCTCCCTACCACAGGCAGACCAGAAGAGGGAGATCAAGTAAGAACAGCACAAACTGTCCACCCAATAATAACAGCTTTATTAAATCAAAAGCAACAAAACAAAAAATAAAAAGGGAAGAGACCACCCTAACAGATGAGAAAGAACCAGCCAAAAATCACCAGCAATTCCCAAAACATTAATGACTCCACATCCACAAGGACGCTTCTCAGATTCTAAGCAATGAAATAAATACAGAGTGACCTGTCCTGATGATAGACTATGAATGGCAAAGAGACTCAATGAGATACAGCAAAAAGTGAACACACAAATTAATCAGGTCTCAAAATAATGCACGGAGTGAAAGCTGAGCTGACCAGTCTAAGAAAGAACCAAATTAAACTTAAAGAACTGAAGAATTCTCTCTTGGAATTTCAAGCACAGGATAGAATCTCAGAGCTGAAGAAACACTTACTGAATTAGCTCAGTCTGACAAAAATAAGGAGAAAATAATTAGAAAAAATAAACACAGCCTACAAGAGCTCAGAAATTATGTAAATTTTTGACTAACTGGTATCCCTGAGAGAGAAGGAGAAACTGAAGACACACTGGAAGAAGCCCTCCAAGATGTCATACAAGGAAACATCCCATATCTTGCTAAACAGGTGGCCATGCAGATTTTAAAAATTCAGGTATCTCCTGTGAGGTGTTACATGAAAATACTATCCTAAATGTACGTAATAATCAGATGTGTGAAGGTGAACATGAAAAAAAAAATTCTAAAGACAGCTAGAGGGAAGAGTCAGGAGTTAGATCACCTACCAGGGAAGAACCATTAGAATTGCAGAATACATCTCAGCAGAAATCTTACAAGCCAGAAGAGACTGGAGATCCATCTTTAATATTATTGAAGAGAAGCAAAATTAACCTTCATTAGTAAATTAACCTTCATTAGTAAAGGAGAATTAAAATCCTTCCCAGACATGCAATCCCTAAGAGAATATGTCACCCCCAGGCCCTTCAGGAGATGTTCAAGGAAATACTAACTACAGAAATGAAAGAACAATTCCGCCCATCACAAAAGCATCAGTAAGCACAGAGTTTACAGAGCATACAAGTCAACCACACAACTAGTATACAAAGCAACTTCTTAAAAACAACATGTTGGCAAATATTTTTTCCCAGTCTGTAGGCTGTCTCCCTGCTCTCTTGATGGTTTCTTTGGCTTTGCAGAAGTTTGTCAGTTTAATAAGGTCCCACTTGTCTATCTTCTCTCTTATGAGCTGTGGGTTTCGAGTTTTGTTCAGGAATTGGATGCCAGTTCCGATTTCCATGACAGTATTTCCTTCCTTTTCTAAGGTTCTTATGGTTTGAGGTTTTACATTTAGGTCTCTGATCCATTTGGAGTTAACTTTTGTGCATGGGGATAGATAGGGGTCCTGTTTCAATCTTCTGCATGTGGTCAGCTAGTTTTCCCGCACCATTTACTGAATAGGTTCCCCTCTCCCCAGTGGTAGGTGGTGGAGGGTTTGTCGAAGATGAGTTGGTTGAGAAATTGAGGTTTTACTTCTGGAATCTCAATTCTATTCCATTGGTCTATATGCCTGTTTCTATACCAATACCAAGCTGTTTTGATGATTGTAGCTTTATAGTAAAGTTTGAAGTCTGGTAATGTGATACCACCTGCTTTGGTTTTTTTGCTGAGGATTGTTCTGGCTATTCTTGGACGTTTGTGTTTCCATATGAATTCCTGTGTTGTTTTCTCTAGGTCTGAGAAGAATGTTGCTAGTAATTTGATGGGTATTGCATTGAATTTGTAGATTGCCATAGGTAAGATGGACATCTTCACAATGTTGATTCTTCCAATCCATGAGCTTGGGATATTTTTCCACTTGTTTGTGTCATCTTTGATTTCTTTGAGCAGTGGTTAACTCCAAATGGATCAGAGACCTAAATGCAAAACCTCAAACCATAAGAACCTTAGAAAAGGAAGGAAATACCCTCATGGAAATCGGAACTGGCATCCAATTCCTGAACAAAACCCAAAACCCACAGGTCATAAGAGAGAAGATAGACAACTGGGACCTTATTAAACTGACAAGCTTCTGCAAAGCCAAAGAAACCATCAAGAGAGCAGGGAGACAGCCTACAGACTGGGAAAAAGTATTTGCCAACACCAGGTCTGACAAAGGCTTAACATCCTGGATCTACAAGGAACTCAAACGTGCTGAAAAGAAAAAAACAAACAACCCCATTATCAAATGGGCAAAAGATATGAACAGACACTTCACAAAAGAAGACATCCGAGCAGCCAATAAACACATGAAGAAATGTTCAATCTCACTAATCATCAGGGAGATGCAAATCAAAACCACACTGAGATACTACCTAACCCCAGTCAGAATGGCAATTATCAACAAGTCAAAAAATAACAGCTGCTGGAGAGGGTGTGGCGAAAAGGGAACACTTCTACACTGTTGGTGGGAGTGTAAACTAGTGCAACCTCTGTGGAAAGCAGTGTGACGATTCTCTAAAAGCTCTAAATACCAACCTCCCATATGACTCTGCAATCCCCG
>NW_007249923.1:795310-814746 GCF_000164805.1 Carlito syrichta | reverse complement strand
AACCACACTGAGATACCACCTAACTCCAGTCAGAATGGCAATTATCAACAACTCAAAAAATAACAGCTGCTGGAGAGGGTGTGGTGAAAAGGGAACACTTCTACACTGTTGGTGGGAGTGTAAACTAGTGCAACCTCTGTGGACAGCAGTGTGGCGATTCCTAAAAGCTCTAAAAATTGACCTTCCATATGACCCTGCAATCCCCCTACTGGGAATATACCCTGAAGAACACAAATCACTCTATAAAAAAGATACCTGCACACGTATGTTTATCGCAGCATTGTTCACAATAGCAAAAACCTGGAAACAACCATGCTGCCCATCAAAAGAGGACTGGATTAAAAAAATGTGGTACATATACACGATGGAATACTACGCAGCCATAAAAAAGAACAAAATCATGAATTTCGCTGCAACCTGGATGGAACTAGAGTCTATAATACTGAGTGACCTCTCACAAAAACAAAAATCCGAATATCACATGTTCTCACTCATATAATGGACCTTGAACATCCAATGCAATACTATGAGAAAATGACGGATGGTACTGGGAAACTATGGGGGGGGAGGGGGATGGGATTAACAGTAGCAAATATCTGTCGGGGGATGGGAAAACACTTCTTATCTACAGGGTCCTGAATGAAACATCACTGTACACCTAACCTTTAACTGTACCCCACAAAACCATAATAAAAAATACTGATTAATGAAAAAATAAATAAATAAATAAATAAATAAAAAATTCAAAATGATATTTTAAAAACTTAGAATCAAAAGAACACCAACAATACAAATAAATCAGAAAACAATTCATGATTTGAATGAGAAAGTCAACATTGAAATAGATATATTTTTAAAAAATCAAACAGAAATACTTGAAAACTATAAAAACAGGCCAGGCTCAGTGGCTCAGCCTGTAATCCCAGCACTTTGGGAGGCCGAGGTGAGTGGACTGTCTGAGCCCACAGGTTCGAGACCCGCCTGGGCAACTTGGAGAGACCTCATCTCTACAATAAATCAAAAATCAGCCAGGCGTGGTAGCGCGCACCTGTAGTTCCAGCTACTCGGAAGGCTGAGGCGGAAGGATTACCGGAGCCCAGCAGGTCGAGGATGCAGCGGCAGGGAGCGGCCATTGCATTCCCGTCTGAGTGACAGAGTGAGACTCCAACTCAAAAAAAAAAAAAGGAAACTATAAAAACAGAAAAACTACGAAATTCTGACAAAAATTAAAGGAGACACGAACAAGTGAAATGACATTCCCTGCTCATAGATCAAAACAATCAACATTGTTAAAATGACCACACTACCCAAAGCAATCTATAAATTCAATGCAATCCCTATCAATACCAATGACATTTTTTACATAAGTAGAAAAAGCAATCCTCAAATTCATATGGAACCACAAAAGAGCCCAAATAGCCAAAGCAATCCTGAGCAAAAAGGACAAGACTTCAAAATCACAGGCAACGAAAACATAAATAGACAAATAGGGTTATGCTAAATTAAAAAGCTTCTGCACAGCAAAGAAAGCAATCAAAAGAGTGAAGAAACAACATACAGAATGGTAGAAAATATCTGCAAACTATTCATCCAACAAGGAACTAATATCCAGAATATAAAAGGAACTCAAACATTTTAACAGCAAAAAACAAATAACCTCATTAAAAATGATCTAGTAATCCCATTAAAAAGGGCAAAGAATACGAATAGATATTTCTCAAAACAAAACAAATAGCCAACAGGTATATGAAAAAATGTTCAACATTACTAATCATCAAGAAAAATCATAATGAGATAAAACACCTCACACTTAGAATGGCTATTATAAAAAAAATAAGTGTTGGTAAGGATGTGGAGAAAAGGGAACCCTTGTACACTGTTAATGGGAATGCAAATTAGTATAGCCATTATAGAAAACAGTATGAGGGGCCTGTAAGAAACTAAAACTAGAACTACCATGTGATCCAGCAATCCCACTATTGGGTATTTATCCAAAGGAAGGAAATCAGTATATCAGCACTATTCACAATAACCAAGACATGGAATCAATCTGTTAATTAACAGATTAATGGATGGAGAAAATTTAATGCATATATACAATAAAATGCTATTTGGCCATAAAAAAGAATGAAATCCTGTCATTTGCAGCAACACAGATGGAACTGGAGGCCATTATGTCAAATGAAATAAGCCAGGCACAGAAAGATAAATATGTCAAGTTCTCACTTATAGTTGTATGTGGGAACTAAAAAAGCTGATCTCATAGAGGTAGAGAGTAGAATGATTGATTGCCAGAAGCAAGTATGGGTGGGATGGGGGGATGAATACAGATTTGTTAATGGGTACAAACATACAATTAGATAGAAGTAATAAGTCCTAATGTTTGATAGTACAGTAGAGTGACTATAGTTAACAATAATTTATTGTATACTTCAAAATAGCTAGAAGACCTTAAATATTCCTAACATATAAATGATAAATACTTGAGGTGACAGTTCTCCTAAATACCCTAATTGATCACTGCATGTTGTATACCTCTATCAAAATTATCACACGAACCTCATAAATATATACAATTATTGCGCATCAATTAAAACATCAACAAAAATAATACTTCAGCAGTTTTGCATAAGCTTCCTAGAGAAACCTGAGTACTATATTTTTAAAAGCAAGCATTATTTGATCAAATTTTCCTCTAATTGTATCAACTTAGGCAGACAAAAAATATCTAAAGTAATGTTCACCAAATGATAATGATGGTTTTTTCTGGGTGATGAAATGAATATATTGTAATTTTAAAAATTCTTCTGTGTGTAACTTTATGAATTCAGTGATTTTAAGAATGATGAGTATGTATCATTTCACAAGTTTCTTTTATGGCCGGGTGTGGTGGCTCAAGCCTGTAATCCCAGCACTTTGGGAGGCCGAGGCGAGAGGATTGCCTGAGCCGAGGTGTTAGAGACCAGCCTGGGAAACTTGGTGAGACCTTGTATCTACAATAAATAAAAAAGTTAGCTGGCCATGGTGGCGCATGCCTGTAGTTCCAGCTACTTGGAAGGCTGAGGTGCATGGACTGCTTGAGCCCAGTAGGTCAAGGCTGCTGTGGCCGTGAATGTGCCACTACACTACAGTCTGGGCTACAGAGTAAGATTCCAACTCAAAAAAAAAAAATTTCTTTTAATAAAGAAAAGAGTCACATCTATATGCAAATGTGTTTGTTATATACAATTTATATTCTAAAGAGTTTTCAGAATTTGTGACCCTGAAAAATCTTTGACAAAACTTAAAGGGGAAATTTACTCACCTCATAAGAACAGAAAATATACCAAGATTTATTATTCTCATTGTAACATGTAAGGCTAAATGTATATAAAAAAATTAACCTGTTTCCCATTTATAAAACACAAGCAGTAGAAAGAAGCCAGGCAGTGTTGAGTCAGAGGCCTGAGCCCTGGAGGGCCGGGCATAGAGGAGTTAAGCCGTATCATGATATAACTTTACTTAAAATTACCTCAATTTAACTGTCAAATCACCTCTTGCCCTCTTGGCTTCTGCTTCATGCTGTGACTCCCACCAGCACCTGGTGCTCAACTATACCTCCTTTAATTTTTTCTTCCTTTGTGCAATGTGGGATCTATTACAATAGTGGTTCCAACCTTGGCTGCACATTAGAATCACGGAGAAAGCTTTAAAACATACTGATGGCTGGCCCAGCCCCAGAGACTTTAATTGATCTGGGATGCAGCCTGAGTAATGATATTTTTCAAAGCTCCCAGGTGAGTCAGATGTGCAACCAAGGTTAAGAACTACTATATCATAGCTTTCTTTGACCTTTTTTCAGCTTTCTCTGTATCCCTTGAGGGCTTTCCTATAGTTGTTCATGCTCACTTTTATCAACAGAGAAAAGGAGAGATGATAAATGACGACATATCTATGGTGCCATTGCAAGGAATATACAAAATCTCAGTTCAAAGAGAACAGGGACTTCTAGCATTCATGCACCTAAGTTTTGCAGCACAGCCAAGTCTAAGAATATAAAGCCTTTGGAGAGAACAAAGAGGCCACACACTCTTTATAATAACTTCAGGAGTCTTATACTCCTGGGGGCTGTAAAAAGTGATTAAAATCCAGTTGAATTAAACTCAGATGGCTGTAAGGGCAATGGAAATAGAATTAATTCGTACTTTCAGACAAGACTAGGCTTTAAATGCCTAAACAGTAATTACCTACCTCTCGTTGCTGCTGGTTCAAATTATGTGAATTTCTCTGGCAAAGAGCAATTGTCTCTACCATAGTATTTTCAACATGCTTCAATGAAGGATTCTCTTTGGCATCTAGATTCAGAAAAAAAGTATAAACATCACTTAAGAATATATCACTAATAATCTCAGAGCTACTGTGAAAAGTTAAACTTTTTTTAATTGCATAGCTTTAGTTATCCATTATCATTCATAAAACTTGAAAAACCAAGGTTTAGTAGATTAAAATAGATCGTTCTGTGCAATAGGAGTTCTTCATATAAATGTTTGACATTCATAGTACACATAAAACACGTCATACTGAGCATTTCTATATGCTTTAGCTAGGAAAATTCCCAATCATCTTTTGTGGATTCATTAGTAGAGAGATCATCCTTCACCTTTCTTGTTCTACCATCTCTCCCTCAGCCTAATTCTTAAATGCAGATGTTCCCCCAAGTTACTACCACAGGCTCTGTTATTTTCTCTTTCAATGATTTAAGCCACTCTTGTGGTTTCAGCTCTCATGTCAGATAAACAGCTTTAGCCTCCAGAATATGCAGGTTGAATTTCTTAATCACCCTTGGGTATTTATCTCCACGTGAATTTTCTATAAGCACTTTGAACTCTGCATGTGTAAAACCCAACTTATTTTTCATTTCAAACCTGTTCCTTCCCCCACATTTCCCAATCAAGTTAATGGAACCATCATCTTTAAGTCAACCAGTTTATAATCTTCATCATCTTTGATGTTTCCTTATCTTTCACCCTGTATATTCAAATACATTTGCTAGCATGTATTGATTTTGCTAACATATTGCTCACAATGTTTACCCTGGTGGAGCTCTTATTAATCACCTCATCTACACTACTGCAACAGACTCTTAATTGAACTTTTAACTTCCAAATCTTGCCTCCCTCATTCTCTTATATACTATCACTAGGTTTTTCTTAAGTACAAGTTTATACAGATCATCCCTTCCACAAAAACCATCAAAGATTCCAAATTCTTAAAAACAGAATATAAATAAGCCTCTGATACTAAGTAAACAGAGTAAAGACTGGGCTCATCTCATCCTCTGTGCTCTGGTGCCAAAAAAGATTTACTAGAATACCAGATGGTCAAGATACAATGCAGATCCTATCATTTAGGACCTAATTATAAAAAAATGTAGATGAGAAATCTACAGATAATTAGGGTAAAGGTATATTAGGGAAAGGTGTGGATCAAGAAATGTGTTTTGTGGAAAAGAGGTAGGATAACCTGAAAAAAAAAAATCACCTATCAAACGATTCCCTGAAGGCTACTTTTAAAATGTCAAGGAATATGAAAACAACCTAATTAAAAAATGGGTAAAAAACCTGAAGAGACATTTCTCCAAATAAGATAAGCAAATGGCCAAAATACACATGAAAAGATGCTAAACATCACTAATCATTAGAGAAATGAAAATCAAATCCACAATTAGATATCACCTCACATACATATGGATGGCTATTATTTTAAAAACCCAGAAAATAAGTATTGGCAAGCATGTGGAGAAATTGGAACCCTTGTGCACTGTTGGTGGGAATGTAAAATGAAGCAGCCACTATGAAAAACAGTATGGCAGTTCTTCAAGAAATTAAAAATAGAATTACTATTTGATCCAGCAATCCCACTTCTGGTTATATAACCCCCCAAAATTGAAGACAGGTCTTGAAGAGATAGTGTACACTCACATTGATAGTGGCATTATTCACAACAGACAAAAGGAGGGAGTAGCCCAAATGTCCACCAGATATGAGTGGGTAAATAAAATGTGGTATATACATAAAATGGAATTTTATTCGGCCTTAAAAAGGAAATTCTGACACATGCTAGCTAGAACATTTATGATTCTTATGTTAAATGAAATAAGCCAGGCACAAATGGACAGATATTGTATAATTTCATTCATATGAGATCTTAGAGTAATCAAATTCAGCAAAAGAATGATGGAAGCAGAAAGTAAAACAGTGATTTCTAGGGTGTGGGGCTAGGGGAAAATGGGGTAGTTGTTGCTTAATGGGTAGAGATTTTTTGTCTGGAAAGATGAAAATATTTGGAGGTGGATAATGGTGACAGTTGCATAATAATGTGAATATACTCATTGTCACCGATACACTTTAAAAGAGTTAAAATTGTAAACTTTATGTTAAGTATATTTTAACACAATTTTTAAAAATAATTTTTAAAAAAATGTCAAGGAATATGATGGAAATTTTACATCAATCTGTCACAAGCCAATCAAGATTCCAAACTGTCAAGTTTTACTGTTTCAGACTAAAACTGTATAAATTTAACTTGACATAAGTTATTACTCATTGATCAGAAACTGATTTGCTGGTGTTTGGCACATTACAGTAATTTTTAGGATGTTAGTTATGTACCTCATTTAAACATAACCAAATCATAAGTACAAAATATAACCAAAAAGATAATCAATGAACAGTGCTCAATTTTCTGTACATTTAACTCCACTGACAATTATCATCACAAAGCCACAACAGTTTATATGATTTCCTCTTATGAACTTGAAAACTATATAAAAGTTTGATCCATGTTAAAGTGGACAAACAGTAATTGTGCAGATATGCCAATGTAATTATTACATAATAAATGCAATTTATTAAATAACATCTTTCAAAACACAGGGTCCACAAAGAAAAAAATGTAAATTACACTCAAGAACTTACTTTCACCTTGATGTGTTACCTCTTGAAGTTTGCTTTGTAGTCTCTAGGAGGTAAAAAGAATACAGGAGTTAAAAGGAACACTTTTATATCTACCTACCAAGTACTTGAATTAACATATTTTAAAAGTCGAACCCTTAAAAAGGTTATTAAGACTATCCCCCAGCCGGGCTCAGTGGCTCAGCCTGTAATCCCGTGCTTTGGGAGGCTGAGGTGAGTGGATTGCCTGAGCCCACGGGTTCGAGACCTGCCTGGGCAGGCGAGACCTCATCTCTACAATAAATTAAAAAAAAAATCAGTTGGGCGAGGTATCGCGTGCCTGTAATTCCGGCTACTTGGAAGGCTGAGGTGGAAGGATCTCCGAAGCCCAGCAGGTCGAGGCTGCAGTGGCTGGGAGCGGCCACTGCACTCCAGTCTGAGCGACAGAGTGAGACTCCAACTCAAAAAAGAGAATATCCCCCACAAAAAACCCCTTGGCTCCCATCACCTTCTACCATGAGTAAAAGAGGGATGAGTGGCAAAAATGAAAATAAAAAAAGTCCCTTACTGTCACTCAGAAGTGAATTCTTATATATATAGAAATCATAGCTAGCAGTACGGCAGGGGACCCAAAAGATCAAGTAGTATTTGTTCTGCCCTACTTTTGCTTCTGTTATACCACCACATAGTCATCATTGACATTCTCTAGGCATAGTAATGAGGATTAGAATTTATCTATGCTTTGGATCAAGGAGTAAAATGCATACTGGGTGATACAGTTTGGATATCCATGTGATCCCTGGGGCCTAATGGAAAGTGTTGCGATCATGGGGGAGTATCACTCATGAATGTCTTGGTGGTCTCACCGAGGTAATGAGTGAGTTTTCCTTCTTTTAGCTCATGTGAGAGCTGTCTGTTCAAAAGAACGTGGCATCTTCCCTCTTCTCTCTCACTCACTCTCTCACCATGTGATGCACTGGCTCCCCTTGGCTCCCATCACCTTCTACCATGAGTAAAAGTTTTCTGAGGCCCTCCCCAGAAGCAGATGCTGGCATCATGCTTCTTGTACAGCCTGCAGAACTATGACCCGAGTAAACCTCTTCTCTTTATAAATCACCCAGCCTCAGATATTCCTTTATAGCAATGCAAAAAAAAAAAAAGACAAATACACTGGATTATAGGAAGAGGGGGTGGGTTAGATGGGTGGGAATGAAACGAACATCTGAAGCCTATCCCCTTAACATAGAGCACAGCTTCGCGTGTGATGTCTCTTTTTTTTTTTTTTTTTTTTTTTTTTTTTTTGAGTTGGAGTCTCACTCTGTCGCCAAACTGGAGTGCAGTGGCCGCTCCCGGCCACCGCAGCCTCGACCTGCTGGGCTCCGGCGATCCTTCCGCCTCAGCCTTCCGAGTAGCCGGAATTACAGGCGCGCGCTACCACGCCCGGCTGATTTTTTGATTTATTGTAGAGATGAGGTCTCGCTGCCCAGGCGGGTCTCGAACCCGCGGGCTCAGGCAATCCTCTCACTTCAGCCTCCCAAAGGCGCGGGATTACAGGCTGAGCCACCGAGCCCGGCTGTGTGATGTCTCTTAAATAAGTAGTTGTAGTGTCCATGGCTCTACTAAATTCTAGATCCTTAGACACCCTTAACTGATATTCCAGTGGCTTCTTAACATAGATTGAAGCTGAAGTCTAATATACATTGAAGGTATACATTTATACCCTCTACCCAAAATTTCTTTTCTTGGGGTCCCTAACAGGTTAAATATTATAGAATTTTAAGCCATAGGTTTTTAGCTAATAGGCTATAAATAAGCTTATAAACTAAAATCCCTCTCACTCACCTCATACCATATGCAAATGATCAATAACTTCTCAAACCTATCCCGTTGTTCTCTCCATTACCACTGCCATACCCAGTTCAAGCCCTCATTGACTCACACCTCTGCTATTGCAGGGGCCTCCCAGATGCTCTCTGCTTTCAGTTTTTCCTCTCCTCTATATCTCACTGTCTCCTACCAACTCCCCATGGCCATAAGTCTTTATGAAACAGACAACATCACGTCAGCTTCTTGCTTAAACCTTTAGTTCATCCCACATGACAAGAGGATTAGTCACAATTCTTTAGTGTGTCCTACAAAATCTGTCTAAATCTGTACCTAGTCTTTGTTTCTGCCTGACCTTCCTATATATCGTATAGTTGAGCCCTAGTAAAGCTGTTGGCACTCTCCTAGTAGTCCATACTTCTTTGCTTTGTAATCCTAAACCTGTGCAGATGATGGCCTTATTTATCACAATGCATCTCCTTCTCTCATCTATGTCAGGAATACTTTTACTATTATTTACAACTAGATTCATGGCATCCCCAACAAAAGCATTGCAAGAAAAAAAGAAATATAAGGGTAATTTACAGATTAATAGAGATTAAGAGCCTATGCAAAGCCTCTGTGGATTATTCTTCCTAGCCTGTTTTAGAATCATATGGTTAGAAAGAAACTAGAAGCCAATATGGAACAGTTTTTGATACAAGTGTGATATCCCTAATCTATTCCTAGCTAGATGATAATATTTTTTAAAACTGCTGTACTACTTCGCACCCATCAGGATAGCTACCATCAAAAAAACAATAAGTGTTGGCAAGGATGTAGAGAAACGGAAAAACCCTTGTGTATTGCTGGTGGAGATGTAAAATGGCAAAGTTGCTATGGAAAACAGTATGGTAATTTCTCAAAAAATTAAAATTAGAATTACTATTTGATCCCACAATTCTACTTCTGGATATATACTCAAAATAAATAAAAGTAGGAATTGAAAAAGATATCTGTACAACCATGTTCAGAGCAGCATTATTCACAACAGCCAGAAGGTGAAGGCACCCCAACTATTCACTGAAGGATGAATGGGCAAACAAAATGTGGTATAATGGAATATTATTCAGCCTAAAAAAGAAAGAAAATTCTGATATATGTTACAACATGGATAAACCTGAGTGAAATAAACCAGACACTAAAGGAAAAATATTGTATGAGTCCACTTATAAGAGGTACCTGGAGTAGCCAAATTCACAGAATCAGAATCAGAAAGTAGAATGGCAATTGTCAAGGACTGAGGGTGGGTCAGGGAATAGGGGGTGATTGTTTAATAGGTACAGAGTTTCAGAATGGGGGATGAAAATATTGTGTAGACAGATGGTGTGATGGTTGTACAACGGTGTGACCATAGTTAATGCCAGTGAACTACACACTTTAAAATGGTTAACATGATAAATCTTATGTATACTTTACAATACATTTTTTTGGTTGTTTGTTGTTGTTGTTGTTGTTGTTGTTTTTAAGAGTTGGAGTCTCACTCTGTCGCCCAGACTGGAGTACAGTGGCCGCTCCCGGCCACCGCAGCCTCGACCTGCTGGGCTCCAGCGATCCTTCCGCCTTAGCCTTCCAAGTAGCCAGAATTACGGGCGCGTGCTACCACGCCTGGCGTACAATACATTTTTTAATTAGAAATTTTTTTAATTGAACAGAAAGTATTGGTGATAATATGAAACAAGGAAAATTCTTTTTTTTTTTTTTTCACTTTTATTTTACAGATGTAGGGTACAATTCGGGTTTAGGTATACAAATGGTCATTTTACAAATAAAGTTTGGGCCTTATTTTGGTCCCCACTTCACCTGATTTGAGATCAGGTACACTTATTGATGAAGCGTGCCTCCCCGTCAAACCGGCAGTTTCCCACTACTACCGATCCCTTTCTTATAGTAATATGATAATTGTTCAGGGTCTGCTTATGAGGAAGAACATGTGGTACTCAGTTCTTTGTTTCTATAACAGATCACTGAGTATTACAGACTCTAAGTCTATCCAAGCTGCCGTGAAGTTCATAATTCTGTCCTCCTTTATGGCAAAACTTTTTTTTTTTTTGAGTTAGAGTCTCACTCCTTCACCCAGGCTGGAGTGCAGTGGCACGCACACTCATAGCCACCCCAGCGTCGACCTTCTGGGTTCCAGCGATCCTTTTGCCTCAGCCTTCTGAGTAGTCGGAACTATAAATGCACTACCATGCCAGGCTATTTTTGATTTATTGTAGAGACAAGGTCTCATCAAGTTGCCTGGGCTGGTCTTGAACGCGCAGGCTCAGGAAATCCACTCGCCTCAGCCTCCCAAAGTGCTGGGATTACAGGCTGAGCCACCAACCCCGGCCTATGGCAAAACTCTTACACACTACTGGTGGGAGTATAAAACTGTACAACCACTTTGGAAAGAGGTCTGACAATTTCTTATAAAACTATTCTATAACCCAGCAATTCCAATCCTTGGTATTAACTTATGGGAAATAAAAACATTTGTGTAACAAAAAGACCTATACAATAGTGATAATTCATAGTAGTCAAAAACCAGAAACAACCCAGGTGTCCACCAACAGAAGAGTGAATAAACAACCCATGGTTACTCACACAATTAGATACTACTCCACAACAAAAGGAACAAACTATGATATCCAATAATGAAGATAAATCTCAAAACCATTATGCTGGGTGAAAGAATTGCAGAAAGAATACCTCTGTGGTGGTGAAAAAAATCAGATTAGCTCTCTCTGGGAGAATGGGGAGATGGGAGCAGAAATTGACTGTGAAGGACCACTGAGGGAACTTTCCAGGGTATAGGTAATCACCTCTATCTTGTTATTGACTTGGGTTACACAGGTGTATACATTTGTCAAAAATTCATCAAATGGAGCAGGGCACAGTGGCTCACGCCTGTAATCTCAGCACTTTGGGAGGTGAAGGTGAGAGGTCTGTCTGAGCCCAGGAATTAATGAACAGCCTAGGCAACTTGGTGAGAACTCATCTCTACAATAAATAAAAAAAATTTAGCAGGCTGTGGTGGCACATGTCTGTAGTTCCAGCTACTTGGAAGGCTGAAGTGGAAGGACTGCCTGAGCCCAGAAGGTCAAGGCTGCAGTACCTGTGATCATGCAACTGCACTCCAGCCTAGGCAACAGAGTGAGATTCAAACAACAACAACAAAAAAATTCATCAAATGGTACACATTAGACATCATGTGTTTTTTACTGTATGTAAATTGACCTTTAAAAAATGCCACAAAGAAATATTGAAGTCTAGTCCATGATACGAATGATAAAAATATTCAGGGGTAAAATGTACCATTGTCTGCAATTTACTTTGAAACAAAAGAAATTAAGATGGATTGATGAACAGAGGAATAGACAGAAATATAATGAAACAAATACAGTAAAATGTTACCTCTAACATTATTAAGAAGGCACCATGAATATCTCCTTTCTTTTCCAATAGATAAGCAGTGACTTCATGAAGCTGATATGTCTGAGTAATCTAGAAAAAAAGAGAAGGTGAATATTTTTGTTCACAAATCTTGTTTGCAGAGTGGAAGATCCCAGTAAGGATGAAAAAAACCATATGATAAATAATGAATTCATCCTTAACAGTATGCTATTTTACAGTATGATTTGCAAATAATTGACTTTCCAGTATTATAGTGGCTCATTTGGCAGCTTTAATTGGCCCAAATTCATTCATTTTTTTCACTTATTTATTTTTAAAAACTTTTACACATCTGAATGAGGTATATACATATCAAGAAAAGTTCGGTGGCTCAGCCTGTAATCCCAGCACTTTGGGAGGCTGAGGTGAGTGGATTGCCTGAGCCAGCCGGTTCGAGACCTGCCCAGGCAACTTGGTGAGACCTTATCTCTACAATAAATCAAAATATTAGCCGGGCGTGGTAGCGTGCGCCAGTAATTCTGGCTACTCGGAAGGCTGAGGCAACAGAGTGAGACTCCAACTCAAAAAAAAAAAAAAAAAAAGACAGAAATGACAGAAAGCAAATAATGGAGAAACAATAGAGAGGTTTAACAAACTCCAATGTAGCTTTTTAAAAAAGATTAATAAAGTTAAAAAAAAAAAACTTAGAAGAAAAAAGGGGCTCTTTGCCTGCCGCTGATTTACAAGGGGCAGAGGCGTGGGTGAGTTCAAGATTTTGCATCTCCCATAATCCACCGTGATGGCTGAGGAAGGTATCGCAGCTGGAGGTGTAATGGACGGGAACACTGCTTCACAAGAGGTGCTGAAGATCGCCCTCATCCATGACGGCCTAGCACATGGAATTCGCAAAGATGCCAAAACCTTAGATAAGGGCCAGGCCCATCTCTGTGTGCTTGCATCCAACTGTGATGAGCCTATGTATGTCAAGTTGGTGGAGCCCTTTGTGCTGAACACCAAATCAACCTAATTAAGGTTGATGAGAACAAGAAATTAGGGGAATGGGTAGGCCTGTGTAAAACTGAGAAACGGAAAGTCCGATAAAGTGGTTGGTTGAAGTTGTATAGTAAAGGACTATGGCAAAGAATCTCAGACCAAAGATGCCATCGAAGAGTAACTTGCATGCAAGCAATCAATAAATAAAACTTTGGCTCATGTTCTTCAAAAAAAAGAAAAAAGGGAAGCACAATTAACATGTTAAAAGTTTAACAAATCGAAGGAAAAAAGTGATTATCTCAATAAATGAATGAAAAGCATTTGGTAAAATGCAGCACACATTCATAACAAAAATAAAATCAAAACAAATACTCTCACTCAAACAGGGTGTATAATTTTCTTAACTTTAAAAAAATTATCTATCAGAACCCTGCAATAAATATTATATTAAATGTAAAATATTAGATATATTCCCTTTAAGTTAGGGACAATGTTTGAAGGTACATTATCACTGCTTCTATTCAACAATATCCTAGAGCTCCTAGACATCTGCTCAAAGAAAAAAACTGTAAAATTGAAATTAAAATAAAACGGCCATTATACTTAGAAAATATTGTCATAAAAAAATCTAGAAACTCTTTGAACTGAAAAGAATTCAACCTGGTTGCTAGGTACAAAACAATGTACAAAAGTTAATAACACTTTAATATAGGAGCAGCAATCAAGAAAAAAAGATCATCTCAAAAAATCTCCTTGTACAATGTTAACAAAAACTATCACATATCTATGAACAAATTTAATATGTGCAGGAATCTTATATAAACATTATAAAACCTCATCGAAGAATATAAAAGGCATTTTAAAAAGGCAATCATATTTCTGAGTAAGAAGAAACAATGCCATAGAGATGTCACTTCTCCCTAAATTAGTCTATAAATCCAATGTATTTTTTAAATAAAAATTCCAGAAGGTTTGTTTCTTTTAAAAGGACCTGACAATGTGATCTCTAAATTGATGAGAAATAATAAGAGAGGAAAAGTGGCCAAAGTATTTTAAAGAAAAAGAATAAGGAGGTAGGATTCTTTTTCCTAATAAGTCTATTGAAAAGCTGTATTAAATAAAATATGAGGTATAGAGAAAGACCGCATAGAGAAAGACAACCAAAGGAACAGAACAGACCCACAAATAGATCCAAACACATTAAAGAGTTTGTTATATGGCAGTATGGAATTAAAAATCAGTGAGGAAAGGATAATAAAATGCCACATGGACCATTAGCCATCATGTGGAAAAAAAGATATAAATCCCTCTTTTGATCATCCTGCAAAAATAAATTCCAAATGGCTTAGAAGCCTAACTGTAAGAAGCTAAACTATAAACTTATATAAGAGAATATCCTTTATGCTATCAAAATAGGAAAGGAAATAAGACATATACACATACACACAAACAAGTTTTAAAGGAAAAGATTCATAAATTAAAATCAGAGTCACTAAAAACCAAGTTAAAAGATGTGCCATGACAGATTGGAAGAAAGCATCTCCAACACATAAAATCAGTACAAGATTAGAGATCCAGAAATTAGAACGAACTTCTAGAACTCCATATGAGAAGGGCAGAAACTCAATAGAAAAATGTAAATGTCATGAATAGATAATTCAGAGAAAAGAAAATCTTAAGGGACATTAAACACATGCAAAGATATTCAATGTCATGAGTAACCAATAATATCCATCACACTGGCAAAAATTAAAAAGTCTAAAGATAGTGGACATCAGCAAGGATGTAAAAAATAGCAAATATAAACACTTGATAAGAATAGAAAGACTTAGGAAATCAATGTGGCAATATCAGTAGAACTAAGCTACTCTATTGTCTAAACAATTCAATTTTCAGATATATTACTTAGAGAAACTTCATATGGGTACACAAGAAAATATGTACAAGGATGTACACTGTAACACTGTTTATAATAGCGAAAGATTGGGGGAAAATGTCTATCAACAAGGAAATAAACAAATTGGTATATTCACTAGATATACTATTCCATGACCATTAAATGGATGAAGTAGAGAACATGCATAAAAATTAATTAAAAAACAACTAGTGAAAACAGCAATTTGCAATAGAATACATACTGCATATCATTAAAACAAAATTTAAAAAATATAAAACTATATCACATATTTTATAAGTGTATACATACATAAAAAAAATTTTAAACATGAATTGGAAGAATAAACAACAATTTAGGATGGTGATGACCTTAGGGGAGACAGGGGACCAAGAGAAAAAAAGGGTGCCTGATTTTTAAAATAAAAAACAAGCCGGGCTCCGTGGCTCAGCCTGTAATCCCGCACCTTGGGAGGCTGAGGTGAGTGAATTGCCTGAGCCCGCGGGTTCGAGACCCACCTGGGCAACTTGGTGAGACCTCATCTCTACAACAAATCAAAAAATTAGCCGGGTGTGGTAGTGCGCGCCCGTAGTTCCAGCTACTTGGAAGGCTGAGGCAGAAGGATCGCCAGATGGTATGGTGGCCAGAAGCGGCCACTGCACTCCAGTCTGGGTGACAGAGATAGACTCCAACTCAAAACAAAAACAAAAACAAAAACAACAACAACAACAACAACAATAATAAGACAACAAAGACCTGAAACCAGTAATGGCAAAATGTTAACAATTATAAAACTGGGTTAGTGGGCATATACGTATTTCATATTCAGCATATTTCTGTATATTTTAAATGTTTCATAATTAAAATTTTTTTTAAAGTATGTGGGTAATTCAGGAGATACAGAAAAGACAAGTTCTCGGTGGCTCAACCTATAATCTCAGCATTTTGGGAGGCTGAGGTGAGTGAATTGCCTGAGCCCACGGGTTTGAGACTCGCCTGAGCAACTTGGCAAGACCTCATCTTTACAGTACATCAAAAATTAGCCGGACATGGTAGCATGTGCCTGTAGTTCTGGCTACTTGGAAGGCTGAGGCAGAAGGATCGCCGGAGCCCAGCAGGTCAAGGCTGCGGTGCCCGGCAGTGTACCACTGCACTCCAGTCTAGGTGACAGAGTGAGATGCCAACTCAAGAAAAAGAAAAGACAAGTTACTGTTTCAAGTGTTGATAGCAAAGGAAAAGAGATACAGTGATAGTTTAAAAATAAATTTTAAATGCGGAACATATTAAACCAGTATAGATTATCACATGCAAACATTTTCTTTAGAAACAGAAGAAAATAAGGGAAGAAAATCAAGGCAGTTAGTATTCTAAAGCTACTGAATTCTATTTAGCCTATTAAGTTTTATGGCACAAGAAGATTATCTAATCATGAGTATCTGCAAGCAAGAGCTTGGTCTTTTCCTTTCAATATTTTTACTGTATTCCTTTTTCTAGGGTTATTGAGTTGGCTAGAATGTCTATAAAGCTTGATTAATAACAATTTCTACAGAACTGACTTTAATAGAATAAATGGAAATGCAGCTTATCACAGGAAGTAAGAGCATGCACAATGGAGGCAGACTATCTGGTTTCAATCTCAGGAGCTACCATTTACTAGCTATAAATTTATGCAAGTAACTTAATGTGTGCATGTCCTTTTTGCTTTTAATTATCATTTTGGCTAAATGAATTACCATTATTTTACAGTGATCTGTGATCCTACTTTGATCAAGTGTTTTAAACCTTTGACATTCAGCAAAGTCCCCTACATATGAACTTTCAAGTTGTGAACCTTCAAGAGTGTGAATATATGATTGCATATCCAATCACATAAATTAGTTCACATGTTTGGCGTACTTTTCAAGGTATGTACTGTAAGATTAAAAAGCTTTTATGTGTTTGTGTTTTTATGTATTATTTATGTGAAAAGTATTAATTTTTTTTTAGTTGGAGTTTCACTCCATCACCCAGGCTGGAGTGCAATGGCACACTCGTGGTCACCCCAGCATCGACCTACAGGGCTCAGGTGATCCTTCTGCCTCAGCCTTCCAAGAAGCCAGAACTACAGGCATGTTACCAAGCCTGGCTAATTTTTTTATTCATTGTAGAGACCAGGTCTCACCAAGTTGCCCAGGCTAGTCTCAAACCCCTGGGCTCAGGTAATCTTCTTGCCTTGGCCTCCCAAAGTGCTGGGATTATAAACTTCAGCCACCACGCCCAGCCATGAAAAGTATTATAAACCTATTGTATTATAGTACTATATAACCAGTTGTGTTGATTGGGTACCTAGGCTAACTTTGTTGGATTTAACAAACAAATTGGACTTAGGAATGCTCTCAGAACAAAACTCATTTGTATGTAGAGGACTTACTGTATTTGATAGGCTTCTCAAAATCAAATTTCAAATTCTAAAACTGAGTCTTTTTTACCTCAAACCCAACTAGGATGTTGTAAAGGGTTTGTGAAGTATGCAAAAGAGAGATAATAAAGTTTACTTGGTGTGTTAAATTACATGGGGGACACAGTCAAATAATAAATTATGTTTAACCTCCTTTGAGTTATAATTGTATAGATATACTATTAATATATGTTCCAACATTATATGAGATTTTTTAGAAATTTGATGTGTCTTGGTATATGTTATCTGTCATATTTAGGGTTATTATGTTAAATTGTTGTAGACCACAGAAAATAACCAAATTTCCTTGACAATTGAGTCTTCAATCACAGTCATTTAAAGGCCTACTGTTCATGGTTAACTGTTTTATTTTGATGTCTTTTTTCTGAAAGTTCTTTACAAATTCAGAAGTGTTGCATTTTCAAGGAGGTTCACAGAAGAGACAGCAACAAGTACTCTTGAATATAAGTTTCTAATAACTGTGACACCATATATCTCATTGAATTGGGTAAGAATTTCAAAAACTCTAATGGAAAAAAATCTGGACTGATAAAATTGCTAACCCCAAATCCAGAAAAACAAGAATAACATTAGAATGAAGTGACTTTTTAAAATAACTTTAAACGTGGCTGACTCTTTTTATTTTATTTTCAGAACCAAGAAAACTTCTTTTTGGAAGTGGAGAGGTTATCCATAGCATTACAGAGATTTGATAAAGTATACTTTTGTGAGCAAACTAAAATATTTACCTTTCTCTCTACATGATCTTTCTAAAATTTGGCAACTGAGTATTCTTATTCTATAGCAATATAATTATTTCTATAAGTTCAATAAGAATTTGCGATCTTTGTAACAGGACAATTTGAAACACAGGTCATATTATCAAGGCTTTGACTGAGATGTAATTATTTTTAGATATAACCAGTCTGCTTCAAGGAACTAGGCTTAACTTAAAAGACTCGATAAAGCCCTTGGAAAAACTGGCCTGGTACCTTGTCTACACGGTTCCCTTACAAAGTTTTTAGCCTGGCAGAAAGCAAAGACTGTCACTTTTTGACAAGTTCTAGAACCTGAGAATATTTTGGGGATCTCAAGAAAAGAAGAATTCACCCTGGTACTACAGGTACAATCTGATGACAAGTGTGTGGCTTGGCTTCCTAGTCTAGAGAGGAGAGGCTTTTGAAGGTCCAATATGAGATTCCTTAGAAGTTCCAGCAAGGCAGATTTAAAAAGACGCTATGGTCAATCACTCTTCTTGCAGCCTTTATGTATATAATTAGGCCAAATATAATGAGACTAAACTTATTTTACAAATAAACTGGACTTACTGTGATTAATTATCTTTGGTAAAAATGGGAAGAGAGAAAAAATTGTTTCTGAGCCGGGCTCGGTGCCTCAGCCTGTAATCCCGCGTTTTGGGAGGCTGAGGTAAGTGGATTGCCTGAGCCCGCGGGTTCGAGACCCGTCTGGGCAACTTGGCGAGACCTCATCTCTACAATAAATCAAAAAATTAGCTGGGCGTGGTAGCATGCGCCTGCAGTTCCAGCTACTTGGAAGGCTGAGGCGGAAGGATCGCTGGAGCCCAGCAGGTCGAGGCTGCAGTGGCCGGGAACGTGCCACTGCCCTCCAGCCTGGGTGACAGAGAGAGACTCCAACTCAAAAAAAAAAAAAAAATTGTTTCTGGAAAAAAATCTACAGTACATCTGTTATTGGATTCTAGCTCACTGTTTTTGAGGTCTTATTATCTACCTGCAATTTGGACAAAATTTTGAATTTTTAGTTTCCTACAGTATCTAATTCTAACTCCCCATACTAATATTTAAAATATTAGCCGGGTTCGGGGGCTCAGCCTGTAATCCCACGCCTTTGGGAGGCTGAGGTAAGTGGATTGCCTGAACCCGTGGGTTCGAGACCCGCCTGGGCAACTTGGCGAGACCTCATC